>NC_048566.1:76047461-76272461 GCF_013265735.2 Oncorhynchus mykiss | reverse complement strand
CAGAGATGCACATGTTTAGGATGCTCTTGACCAACAGACGCATATCTGCATTCCCAGTCATGTGAAATCCATTTAGGGCCTAATGATTTTATTTTAATTGACTGATTTCCTTATATGAACTGTAATTCAGTAAAGTCTTTGAAATTGTTGCATGTTGCGTTTATATTTTTGTTCAGTATATATGAATTTGACTGAGCATTTATCTGTCTCCCTCTGTGTGTGTGTGTGTGTGTGTGTGTGTGTGTGTGTGTGTGTTAGTCTCCAGGGTATAAGAAGCACAACTCCCATGAACCAGTGCTTCAGTCACATGATGGCTTTACTGATATATACTGTAGAGACAGACTGAGACAGTTGATGTAACCTGAAAATTCTGGTCATCATATTTTACATCACGCTACACAGAAATACAGTAGAAGAACACACAATCCAAACAACAAAAATATTTGCTGAAGCAATTTCTCGTGACCATCATTCCACATCCTGTGTTGTGGACATTGGAACTATGTGAGAAGCATGAAGTTCATGGCTAGCAATGAAGTAGGTAACATTTTATCACAGGGGTGTTTCTTGTAAAAACTAAATAAGAATGGGCAAAGGGGAGGACAGAAGTAGGCCTACACACAGTGTCCAGGAGTCCCTTGAACCATTTTAGAACAAAATAAGAACATCAACAAAAACACAGTAACACAAAAGACTCAAGTCAAAGGCCTTACAAGAGGAGTGTGGCCTATATCTCAGACACATGGCCAGTTGTGTTGTGTTTCACCTACACTTGCTTGAGGCAAGTCTAGGGTGTTCTAATATCATCAGTGTACGTGTGTGTGTGTCTGTGTGTGTTTGTGCAAGCGTGTTTCAGAGTGTTCTTAAATGTTTGGCCTCAGTGACTAGAGAGTGTTGCTGGGTTACTGTTTATCACTCCTTTGATTGGCCCACTGATACTTCCTGCTCTGTATCACAGGGTTGAAATGATGGACTCCCCTGTTTCAAACTCTCCCCTTCGCTCTCTAATTTACCCCCCTTTCCTTCCATATCATCCCTGTCTCTCCCGGCCCCTCCCTTGTTTCCCTCCATCCAAACCCTCTCTCTCTCCACTCCTTCGCTCTTCCCAGTCCCCTCCTCCTCTCCACCACTGGCAGGGATCTCAGTCGTGATGTCATTGTCATAGTCTGTTATCAGGAATGTGGGCTGTATGTGAGAATAGAGTCTCACCAGCTCTTCATCCTCATCATCATCACTGTTCCTGGTGGCCTCTTCATCCCCCAGGAAGCAGTCATCATCACCGATGGAGGCTGTCTCAGGGCTGTGGGTGGAGGGTCTGCGCTCCTCAGGGTACCCTGGTTGTCCTACCTGCTCTGGGCAGGTGATGGTCAGTACAGGGGTATGTGTTTGCCCTGGGGTGGGTTTAGGTGGGGGTGTCCCTACCCTGTCCTGCTCTGGACAGGGGGGAGTAAGTAAAGGTGTGTGATTATATCCTGTACATTCAGGATTGTATACCGGGCCTGGAGTAGGTGAGAAAGGGAGAGGTGTGGTAGGTGAGGTAGGAGGGGGTGTGGGGTGAGGGGGTGAGTTGATCGGAGTGGGAGGAGGTAAAGGTGTGTGTACCTGCTGATGGTTAGGTGAGGTAGGTGTCTCTTCTATCTGAGTGTGTGTACCTATTGGATCTGCAACAGGGGAGGGGTGTGTAGCTAAAGGCGAGTCTGTCTGATCCATGGTAGGTGTAGGTGATGGGTGTGGGGGTGTACTAGAGCTGGAGTTGCCCAGGAGTTGAGTGGATGTCTTGAGTAGTTCAGGTGTGATGGTTGTAGCAGGTGTATGGGTGGAGTTGGCTAGTATAGGCTGGATGTAGGTTGTTGAGGGTGTAGCTATGGGTAAAGCGTTGAATGGAGAAGGGTCCGAGTCTGCAGGTGTGTAAATGCTCTGACCGCCCAGTAGCTTGGAGGTGGAGGTGGAGGTGCTTAGACCCTCCTTTTTGAACTTCACCTCATCAAGGACTGGCATGTGGCTACTGTGACTCACCTGGGGAGAAAAGACACAAATCGACATGGCTGACTGACTGTCTCACTGATACACTATGTGATGTTAGCTCACTTGCTCCTTTGTCTATTAACTCACCAGTTGGAAAGGTCTCACACACACACCCACACACACACACACACACACACACACACACACACACACACACACACACACACACACACACACACACACACACACACACACACACACACACACACACACACACAGAGACTCACCAGTTGGAACCATTGTAATCTCTAGACCAGCAGGGTAGATCAAACAGAGAGACACACAGGTCAGTGCACAGGACTAGAATGTCTAAATGTTAGAGGTTAAAAGTTAAAAGGGTAGGGGTCAGGGTGAAGTGTCAGTATATCTCACCACATTGGGGTGTTTTCCCTGTGCAATACAGCCCCTGTCCTCTGGGTCCTTCAGTCCTCTGTATGTCCGGAGGACATGCTGCAGTGCATACAGAGCGCAGCCTAACAGAGTCAGCCCCAGGATGACCACACCCATAGCCTTGCCTACTGCACAGCTACCATGGAGACGCCCGTCCCCCAATGGGCCCTGAGGGACTGCACACACATATAGTACCTGTCAAAAGTTTGGACACACCTACTCATTCCAGGGTTTTTTTCTTTATTTTTTTTACTATTTTCTATGTTGTAGAATAATAGTGAAGACATCAACACTATGAAATAACACATATGGAATCATGTAGTAACCAAAAAAGTGTTAAACAAATCAAAATGTATTTTATATTTGAGATTCTTCAAAGTAGCCACCCTTTGTCTTGATGACAGCTTTGCACACTCTTGGCATTCTCTCAACCAGCTTCATGAGCTAGTCACCTGGAATGCATTTCAATTAACAGGTGTGCCTTGTTAAAAGTTCATTTGTGGAACTTCTTTCCTTCTTAATGTATTTGAGCCAATCAGTTGTGTTGTGACAAGGTAGGTTGGTATACAGAAGATAGCCCTATTTGGTAAAAGACCAAGTCCATATTATGGCAAGAACAGCTCAAATAAGCAAAGACAAACAACAGTCCATCATTACGTTAAGACATAAAGGTCAGTCAATATGGAATATTTCAAGAACTTTGAAAGTTTATTAAAGTGCAGTCGCAAAAACCATCAAGCACTATGATGAAACTGGCTCTCATGAAGATCGCCAAATGAAAGGAAGACACAGAGTTACTTCTGCTGCAGAGGATAAGTTCATTAGAGTTACCATCCTCAGAAATTGCCGCCCAAATAAATGCTTCACAGACTTCAAGTAACACACACATCTCAACATCAACTGTTCAGAGGAGACTGTGTGAATCAGGCCTTCATGGTTGAATTGCTGCAAAGAAACCACTACTAAAGGACACCAATAATAATAAGAGACATGCTTGGGCCTAAAAACACGAGCAATGGACATTAGACCGGTGGAAATCTGTCCTTTGGTCTGATGACTCCAAATGTTTGCTTCCAACTGCCGTGTCTTTGCGAGACTCAGAGTAGGTGAACAGATTATCTCTGCATGTTTGGTTCCCACCGTGAAGCATGGAGGAGGCGGTGTGATGGTGTGGGGGTGCTTTGCTGGTGACATTGTCTGTGATTTATTTAGAGGGTGTGTAAGGGCTATTTGACCAAGAAGGAGAGTGATGGAGTGCTGCATCAGATGACCTGGCCTCCACAATCACCCGACCTCAACCCAATTGAGATGGTTTGGGATGAGTTGGACCGCAGAGTGAAGGAAAAGCAGCCAACAAGTGCTCAGCATATGTGGGAACTCCTTCAAGACTGTTTGTAAAGGTAAAGCTGGTTGAGAGAATGCCAAGAGTGTGCAAAGCTGTCATCAAGCAAAGGGTGGCTACTTTGAAGAATCTCAAATCTCAAATATATTTGGGTTTGTTTTACACTTTTTTGGTTACTACATGATTCCAAATGTGTTATTTCACAGTTTTAATGTCTTCACTATTGTTCTACAATGTAGATAATAGTAAAAATGAAGAAAAACCCTTGAAATAGTAGGTGTGTCCAGACTTTTGACTGGTACTGTATGCACACTTACACTGAGAGCAAGTACGACCACACAAATTGTGATTGTGTGTGTGTGTATGTGTGTGTGGCTGTGTTACCTATTTGTCCTTCATACAGCACCTCCACCTTTATGAGAGCCGTGGCCATGTCACCTGACTCCAGATCCACAGCCACTACCTGCATGATATCATCATCATCATCATCATCATCATCAACAACAATTTAGCTTGTTCATCATTACGTTGTTCTCTCAAATACTGTTCTGTCCAATCAAAGCCCACCTTCAGACTGTGTTTCTGTGATGGCCGTAGCTGATTGGTCCTGGCGATCAGAAGCCCCTCCTGTGTGATGTGGTAAAACTCTGTGTGATTGGACGAGGACCTCAGGGAGTAGTGCATCTTGGGATTAATCCCCTACCAATTAAGGGAAGAGAGAGTTGAAGTTACAGAATATTACACGATGCATAGTCCAGCTGTGTGTATGAGCGTGTGTGTGTGTGTGTGTGTGTGTGTGTGTTTGTATGCATACATCAGAGAAGTCCCTGTCCTGTATCTGTAGCAGCAGCACGGTGTTTCCGTAAGTGTTGACCAGTGAGGCAGGGCTGTTGCCTTCAGTGACAAAACCACGGTATTCGGCCCGACCAAACTGGGGAGGAAAGCGGTTGACAGCCACAACACGGATCACCACTGTGGCAACTGAGTACTTCCTAGGGTCATTCCTCTGGTACGCCTGAGGAGGGGGAGAGAGTTTTCAGTTATTTAGAGTCTCTGTAGTCGTGTGTGTGTGTGTGTGTGTGTGTGTGTGTGTGTGTGTGTGTGTGTGTGTGTGTGTGTGTGTGTGTGTGTGTGTGTGTGTGTGTGTGTGTGTGTGTGTGTGTGTGTGTGTGTGTGTGTGTGTGTCTCACCATGACCCGTAGGCGTAGTGTGGGTGTCAGTAGTCTGTTCTCTACTTCTTTCATCAGACGCACCTCCCCTGTCACCTCATCCATCACAAAACGCCCATTATCAGCCCCTGACAACATATATTGTCAACAGTGTTGGGGAGTAGTGAACTACATGTAGTTAAACTAGTAATATAGCTACATTTTGCAGGAGCTTGGTGGTAGTTGAACTAAATTCAAATCTAGGTAGTGTTTTCAGTTTTTAATTACTTTTTTTTGCCAAGTAGCAGTGTAGCTAACTACTGGAACTACACACATTGTTTTGCAAATATTTAATTACATTTGGGTGAAGTTGGCAATCATTTCCTTCATTGGCTTCAGACCTGCCTAATTCTCACTTACAACATAATTTTTGTGTTTAATATGCTAAATTGCTCATTCTGCTAACATATGACCCCAAAGTGATCTGTCCTTGCAATTTGTAGTCAGTGACATAACATATTTACATATGATAATTTTTCATCAAGTAGTTTGGATGTAGTGAACTACTTTTTCAGAGTAACTTTAGTTAAGTAAACTATAATTTTCTTAAGAGTAAGTTTAGTTTAGCTTAACTTTTTCCAGTATGAAGTAATTGGTAGCCTTGTAAACTATACTGTTTATAAACTCCCAATACTACGTTGCATTTCATTCTGAAGATAAACAATGGTGGTTTGTATGTGTGTGTGTGTGTGTGTGTGTGTGTGTTGTACCTGACAGAATGCTATAGCTGAGAGGTGAGTTGAGGCCTCTGTCTCCATCCACAGCATTGATCGGCCCAGGAGAGAAGTCCAGAAGAACGTCCTATAACAGGGACAACATTAACAGAATACATCAGTCCCTAACCCCTAACACCTACCACCAACACCTAACCCTAACCCTGGGCACTAACCTGTTCGCCTTCTGTGATGTTAACCGTGTAGACAGGGTTGCTGCAGACACGATTCGATTGGTCATTAGAGGGGGGCATGCACGGCAGGAATTGTGGGTACTGGTCATCTCCGTCCAAGATATTCACGGTCAGGATGGCACTAGTGTTGAACTTCTCCACAGTGTTCATCTCCTACACACACACACAAACACTCAGACAGGCATATACACACACACACACACACACACACACACACACACACACACACACACACACAGACACAGACACACACACACACCGTATATCAGACTGAGATATTAGTTCCAGTCATACAATTTGATTGGTTAAAGGTGTGCATTATTCACAAAATATATCAAGCAGATGGTAGGCACAGCCACGTTTTTCTGTAACTATAGGCTAGGTGCATTTAGGGTACCGAAGCATATATGGTGATCTTCAGTTGTGTTTTAGTCTCGTAGTCCAGAGGCTTGGCCAGTATCACCTCTCCACTGTTAGGGAGATCCACTCTGAAGTAGGCAGCATCAGGCTGGAACAGAGACCACACACAAATACTGTACTCACTCATTTCAATGCAGAAGTATTTTTTATTTATTTGATACAGTAAGGAGATCTGGTATTTATTTAAGTATAAAACTTTATTGATACAGTACCGAGGTCTGGTCGATGGAGTACATTATGGTGTCGCCATCTGCATCTGTGGCCTGGACTGTAAACACCACTGTCTTCACCTCAGCCAGCTAGACATGGACATCAAGCAAAAATCGGCTTCAGTTTATGTCTGTGTGTGTGTGTGTGTGTGTGTGTGTGTGTGTGTGTGTGTGTGTGTGTGTGTGTGTGTGTGTGTGTGTGTGTGCGTGCGTGTGTGTATATGTGTGTATATGTGTGTACTGTATATGTGTGCGTACGTGAGCATGTATGTAGTGTAGCCTACTTACCTCACTGATGCTGCGAGGCTGTATGGTGCTCTCCACAAACTCAGGAGTGTTATCATTCTCATTCAGAATCTCCACCATGATCCTGTACTCACTCTGAAACACACACACACACACACACACACACACACACACACACACACACACATTTAGAAGTTTTGGATCCATAGTAATATCACTTTGGTATAAAGGACAAATATATTTCCAGATATGTACAGTCTCTACCTGCACAGTGTCCTCCTCATAGCAGGTCAACGCTGCCATCAGGACTGGGCCCTGCACCTGAGACACACACACACACACAACATATATAATGCTTCATATCTGCACATGACCCTGCTGAGTGTTGTTCTTTGAGTCAACTAAACCAAGACAGAACCCTGTCATCATTGTGAGGAAGTTGTGATAACGTTTTTACCTCCCGGTCCAGAACTCTATCCAATGGGGCATTGAGTCTGATGCTCCGCCTTTCTAGGAAGAACCAATCAGCGTCCTCCCCAGTTAAGCTCCAGACAACATCATTGGCTGTCAGCTCAGTGTTGAGCTCAGCGATGAGTTCTCCTATCATGCTGTTCTCTTTGACCTTGGAAAACACATCATGGCCCTCCAGACATGGGTTCCCTGACAATCAGACAAGCTTGTGATTAGCAGAGTAGCCAATCAGACAAACAGTTTGATGTGATTGATTAGGATCCCCATGGGAACAGCTAGTCTTACATGACAAAAAAGAGATTACAGACAAATGTTTTTATAATTTCCATATATTTAAAAACATGAACATGTAGTGTGTGTGTGCATCTATTAGTTACGCATACATGTCAGTACATACACACAACAAGTAGGTCACATGGGGGAGAGGCGATGTGCCGTGAGGTGTTGTATTTTGAATACAGGTTTGCTGTTCACTTGCGCTATATAAGATGGAAGGAAGTTCCATGCACTCATGGCTCTATATAATACTGTACGTCTCCTTGAATTTGCTATGGACCTGTGAACTGGGAAAATAGCCCTGGTGGCATGTCTGATGTGGTAAGTGTATGTGTCAGAGCTGTGTGTAAGTTGATTATGAAAACAATTTGGAATTTCCAACACATTAATGTTTCTTATAAAAACCAGAAGTGACGCTGTCAGAATTTCCTCAACCCTTAGCCAAGAGAGACTGGCGTGCATATTATTCATATAGCCCTCTGATTACAATGAAGAGCAAGAAGTACCGCTCTGTTCTGGGCCAGCTGCAGCTTAACTAGGTCTTTCTTTGCAGCACTTGACCATATGACTGGACAATAATCAAGATAAGATCAAATTAGAACCTACTGGACCTACTGGCTTTGTGGAGAGTGATGTCAAAAAAGCAGAGCATCTCTTCATTACAGACGGACCTCTCCCCATCTGTACAACCATTGAATCTATATGTGTTGTGCATGACAATGCTCTTACTTTTAGAGATGTTCATAACCATTACTGGCAATCCATTCCAAAACTGACTGTAGCACTTGGTTAAGTGTTTCAGTGACTTCATTAGCTGTGGTTACTGATGCGTATATGGTTGAATCATCAACATACATGGACACACATGTTTTGTTTAATGCCAGTGGCAGGTCATTGGTAAAAATAGAAAATATGAGGGCCTAGAGAGCTGCCCTACGGTACACCACACTTTACATGTTTGATATTAGATAAGCTTCCATTAAAGAAAACCCTCTGAGTTCTAGTAGCTAGATAGCTCTGAATCCACAATATGGAAGAGTTTTTTCATTTAACCTTTATTTAACTAGGCAAGTCAGTTAAGAACAAATTCTTATTTACAACGACATCCTACCAGGGAACAGTGGGTTAACTGCCTTGTTCAGGGGCAGAATGACAGATCTTTACCCTGTCAGCTCGGGGATTCAATCCAGAAACCTTTTGGTTACTGGCCCAAAACTCTAACCACTAGGCTACCTGCCTAGTAGTAAGAGGTTGAAAAGCCATAAAACATACGTTTTCTCAACAACAGGTTATGGTCAATAATATCAAAGGCTGTACTGAAATCTAACAGTACAGCTCCCACAATCTCCTTATTATCAATTTATTTCAACCAATCATCATTTGTGTCAGTTGAGTGCTCTTCTCTATAAGCGTGCTGAAAGTCTGTTGTTAATTTGTTTACATAGAAATAGCATTGTATTTGATCAAACACAAATTTTCCCAACAGTTTGATGAGAGCTGGCAGCAAGCTTATAGGTCTGCTGTTAGAACCAGTAAAGGCCGCTTTACCACTCTTGAGTAGATGAATGACTTTGGCTTCCCTCCAGGCCTGAGAACAAAAACTGTCCTCTATTAAATTATTAAAATAATTGGCAACATCTTATGGTTTTGTGATGAATAAGCCATCTGATTCGATGAAAGATGGAGTTTAATTAGTCTTTCTGCCCATCATTTAATTTAAAGTATATAATTGATCTTGGCTTCATAATACAGTTTATTCTTCTTTTTGTTGAGTTTAGTCACATAATTTCTTAATTTGCAGTAAGTCAGCCAGTCAGATGTGCAGCCAGACACTTTTTATGACTTGTTGAACCTTTTAGGAATAAGCCACACAGGGAACACAATTTCTACTGACAACAAACACATCGTATAGGTATTTATAGGTTATTTCACATTATAGATTTAAATCAATAAAAAGAGACATTCTGGCAAAGCAATAATGACACACAGATCTACAGCAAGGGAGAAGCTTAGCGGAACGATGGGTGCATTTGCCATAAACATATGCCGGTACTTACAATTTTCTCCTCTCACAGTTTGGTCTAAACCAGGGTCACCACTCCCATCCTCCAAAGACACGCCATCTTCTACAATGGCAAAGAGATGCCCTGAACAAACCAAAACAGTCAACCTCTATACACAGCTTAATTGGAAACTCCGCCCTTAATTAATTACGACGTGGAACACTTGCTGCTGGCATGCCAGCCGACATCAACAAAATACTACAAATGACAAAAGTCCAAAGTTTACATACACCTTAGCCAAATATACAGTGCCTTGCGAAAGTATTCGGCCCCCTTGAACTTTGCGACCTTTTGCCACATTTCAGGCTTCAAACATAAAGATATAAAACTGTATTTTTTTGTGAAGAATCAACAACAAGTGGGAAACAATCATGAAGTGGAACGACATTTATTGGATATTTCAAACTTTTTTAACAAATCAAAAACTGAAAAATATGGCGTGCAAAATTATTCAGCCCCTTTACTTTCAGTGCAGCAAACTCTCTCCGGAAGTTCAGTGAGGATCTCTGAATGATCCAATGTTGACCTAAATGACTAATGATGATAAATACAATCCACCTGTGTGTAATCAAGTCTCCGTATAAATGCACCTGCACTGTGATAGTCTCAGAGGTCCGTAAAAAACGCAGAGAACATCATGAGGAACAACGAACACACCAGGCAGGTCCGAGATACTGTTGTGAAGAAGTTTAAAGCCGGATTTGGATACAAAAATATTTCCCAAGCTTTAAACATCCCAAGGAGCACTGTGCAAGCAATAATATTGAAATGGAAGGAGTATCAGACCACTGCAAATCTACCAAGACCTGGCCGTCCCTCTAAACTTTCAGCTCATACAAGGAGAAGACTGATCAGAGATGCAGCCAAGAGACCCATGATCACTCTGGATAAACTGCAGAGATCTACAGCTGAGGTGGGAGACTCTGTCCATAGGACAACAATCAGTCGTATATTGCACAAATCTGGCCTTTATGGAAGAGTGGCAAGAAGAAAGCCATTTCTTAAAGATATCCATAAAAAGTGTCGTTTAAAGTTTGCCACAAGCCACCTAGGAGACACACCAAACATGTGGAAGAAGGTGCTCTGGTCAGATGAAACCAAAATTGAACTTTTTTGGCAACAATGCAAAACGTTATGTTTGGCGTAAAAGCAACACAGCTGAACACACCATCCCCACTGTCAAACATGGTGGTGGCAGCATCATGGTTTGGGCCTGCTTTTCTTCAGCAGGGACAGGGAAGATGGTTAAAATTGATGGGAAGATGGATGGAGCCAAATACAGGACCATTCTGGAAGAAAACCTGATGGAGTCTGCAAAAGACCTGAGACTGGGACGGAGATTTGTCTTCCTACAAGACAATGATTCAAAACATAAAGCAAAATCTACAATGGAATGGTTCAAAAATAAATATATCCAGGTGATAGAATGGCCAAGTCAAAGTCCAGACCTGAATCCAATCGAGAATCTGTGGAAAGAACTGAAAACTGCTGTTCACAAATGCTCTCCATCCAACCTCACTGTGATCGAGCTGTTTTGCAAGGAGGAATGGGAAAAAAATTCAGTCTCTCGATGTGCAAAACTGATAGACATATACCCCAAGCGACTTACAGCTGTAATCGCAGCAAAAGGTGGCGCTACAAAGTATTAACTTAAGGGGGCTGAATAATTCTGCACTCCCAATTTTTCAGTTTTTGATTTGTTAAAAAAGTTTGAAATATCCAATAAATGTCGTTCCCCTTCATGATTGTGTCCCACTTGTTGTTGATTCTTCACAAAAAATACAGTTTTATATCTTATTGTTTGAAGCCTGAAATGTGGCAAAAGGTCGCAAAGTTCAAGGGGGCCGAATACTTTCGCAAGGCACTGTATTTCATCTCAGTTTTTCACATTTCCTGACATTTAATCCTAGTAAAAATTCCCTGTCTTAGGTCAGTTAGGATCACCAGTTTATTTTAAGAATGTGAAATGTCAGAATAATAGTAGAGAGAACGATTTATTTAAGTTTTTTTTATTTCTTTCATCACATTCCCAGTGGGTCAGAAGTTTACATACACTCAATTAGTATTTGGTAGCATTGCCTTTAAATTGTTTAACTTGAGTCAAACATTTCGGGTAGCCTTCCACAAGCTTCCCACAATACGTTGGGTGAATTTTGGCCCATTCCTCCTGACAGAGCTGGTGTAACTGAGTCAGGTTTGTAGGCCTCCTTGCTCGAACACGCTTTTTCAGTTCTGCCCACAAATTTTCTATAGAATTGAGGTCAGGGCTTTATGATGGCCACTCCAATACGTTGACTTTGTTATCCTTAAGACATTTTGCCACAACTTTGGGAGAATGCTTGGGGTCATTGCCCATTTGGAAGACCCATTTTTGACCAAGCTGATGTCTTGAGATGTTGCTTCAATATATCCACATACTTTTCCTGGCTCATGATGCCATCAATTTTGTGAAGTGTACCAGTCCCTCCTGCAGCAACGCACCCCCACAACATGATGCTGCCACCCCTGTGCTTCACGGTTGGGATGGTGTTCTTCGGCTTTGCAAGCCTCTCTTTTTCCTCCAAACATAACGATGGTCATTATGGCCAAACAGTTCTATTTTTATTTCATCAGACAAGAGGACATTTCTCCATATAGTTTTTTATAGCGGTTTTGGAGCAGTGGCTTCTTCCATGCTGAGCGGCCTTTCAGGTTATGTCGATATAGGACTCGTTTTACTGTGGATATAGATACTTTTGTACTTGTTTCCTCCAGCATCTTCACAAGGTCCTTTGCTGTTGTTCTGGGATTGATTTGCACTTTTCGCACCAAAGTACATTCATCTCTAGGAGACAGAATGCGTCTCCTTCCTGAACGGTATGACGGCTCCGTGGTCCCATGGTGTTTATACTTGCATACTATTGTTCATACAGATAAACGTGGTACCTTCAGGCGTTTGGAAATTGCTCCCAAGGATGAACCAGACTTGTGGAGGTCTACCATTTGTTTTTCTGGGGTCTTGGCTGATTTCTTTTGATTTTCCCATGATGTCAAGCAAAGAGGCACTGGGTTTGAAGGTAGACCTTGAAATGCATCCACAGGCACACATCCAATTGACTCAAATTATGTCAATTAGCCTCAGAAGCTTCTAAAGTCATGGCATAGTTTTCTGGAATTTTCCAAGGCACAGTCAACTAAGTGTGTGTAAACTTCTGACCCACTGGAATTGTGATACAGTGAATTATAAGTGAAATCATCTGTCTGTAAACAACTGTTGGAAAAATTACTTGTGTCATGCACAAAGTAGATGTCCTAACTGACTTGCCAAAACTATAGTTTGTTAACCAGAAATTTGTGGAGTGGTTGAAAAACAAGTTTTAATGACTCGAACATAAGTGTATGTAAACTTCCGACTTCAACTGTTCTATATAATTCTGTAGTAAACTGTAGTATATTGTAGAATCCTATACTCCATGCTATAGTATACCTTGATTGTGTAGTGCTTGCTTTATAATGTTTTTGTGTACTGGAGAATACTATACTACACACTGTAGTATCCCTCGATCGAGTGGTGCTTACTGTATGTTGTAGTGATTTTATATGTACTGCATGTCCTCCCCTAATAAGGTTGCCAGGGAAACACATATTTATAATTGTTTGTGTTGTTTATCTGTGTCAAACAAGCAAACCTAATCCTATAACTTGAATAAACTGATCTTGTTCTTTATATCTGCCTGTGTACTGTTTCCCTTTAATCGGCCTAGAACCTGCATCTAACATTTAATGTTACAATTGTTATAAAAATGTAATGTTATTAATGTTAATGTTACAATTGTAATAAAAATGTATATATCTTTGAAAGGTATTGTCTGGTTTGTTGCATTGCTCAGAACTGACCCAACTCAATAGGTGGCCTGTCACGAACCTGTGTGTCTTATGTTCTGATTCAGTTGTTCCTCTCGTTAAACAGTAACTGGCATAGTCTGGTAGTTGTGCCATTTTAGCTAACCCTAGTCAGCAGGTGTTACTACAATATACTACAGTCGAGGGTGCAAAACACTATGTTGACTAATACAGAGAAGTCTGCAAAAACACAACAGTGAATACTTTAGTATACTATAGCCATGTCCTCAAAAACATTGCAGTGAATACTATAGTATACTATAGCCATGTCCTCAAAAACATTACAGTGAATACTATAGTATACTATAGCCATGTCCTCAAAAACATTACAGTGAATACTATAGTATACTATAGCCATGTCCTCAAAAACATTACAGTGAAGACTACAGTAAAGTCAGCAAAAACACAACAGTGATACTACAGTATACTAGAGTCATGTCCTCAAAAACATTACAGTGAAGACTACAGTAAAGTCAGCAAAAACACAACAGTGATACTACAGTATACTAGAGTCGTATCTGCAAAAACACTACAGTGAATACTGATGTAAGGTCTGCAAAAACACAACAGTGATACTACAGTATACTAGAGTCGTATCTGCAAAAACACTACAGAGAATACTGTAGTATACTACAGTCATGTCCGCAAAAACACCACAGTAAACACAATAGTATACACAAATATGTTGTCACCAGGGTTGGGTAGGTTACTTTCGAAATGTAATCCGTTACAGTTACTAAGTACCTGTCGGAATTGTAATCAGTAACGGAACTTTAAGATTACCCAAACTCAGTAAAATAATCTGATTACGTTCTGTTACTTTTAGATGACTTTCCTCTTAAGATACATTAAAAGAAGACAAAAATGTATATAAGCAATTGAACAAAATCTATTGCATGATAAATCAATATTAAAGTTTACATAGCTGGCCATATATGGATGTTAAATTTGACTTTATGGGTTGGTTACGTAGGCCTCTAACCCATTGTTTTCTAATACATAAAATTAAATGATTAAATGATATCTTTACATTAAAAACCAAAGTCTATCAGAATTCCAGTCATTCCCATAAATGTTATACCCCTTGATCTTAAAGAATAGGACTTGGAAATATGGAAATATATATGAGCCAAATTGTTTTATCAGATCCTAACCCCAAAACGAAGGACTTATTAGCCAGCCCTACTCTGTTTTTTAGTTATCATGGAGGATTGATTGGGCTCATGTCACGCCCTGGTCTTAGTATTTTGTGTTTTCTTTATTATTTTGGTTAGGCCAGGGTGTGACATGGGTTTTTTAATGTGGTGTGTTTTGTCTTGGGGTTTTGTTAGGTATTGGGTTTGTGGCTTAGCACATCTAGCATAGTCTATGGCTGTCTGGAGTGGTTCTCAATCAGAGGCAGGTGTTTATCGTTGTCTCTGATTGGGAACAATATTTAGGCAGCCATATTCTTTGAGTGTTTCGTGGGTGATTGTTCCTGTCTCTGTGTTTGCACCAGATAGGGCTGTTTTAGGTTTTCACTTTTCTTGTTTTGTTAGTCTGTTCATGTATTGTCTTTATTAAAAAACCATGAATAGAAACCACGCTGCGTTTTGGTCCGCCTCTCCTTCACCTCAAGAAAACCGTTACAGCTCATTGATTCAAGTTGAAAAATAAATCCTGTGCTCATGGAATGGCATGCTTTGAGCACTACTGAACAGTGCTATTTACATGTGAAAAATGAATGCCATATATGCTGCAATTGCTATTGGCCTATTGTTTACCTTTTTGTTGGTGACACATTGATATCTTCATAATATGCAACAAAAACAAAACGGTCGCCCCGCCTCTGTTTTGGTAAAGAGCTGAGGGAAAGGCCTGGAGAAATGTAACCACTCTGAGATTAATAGACAGAGCTATGGACGCAAGGACTGGCCATCCATGATTTCAGCATTATTGTTTTAACCATGTTACGAGGCTATACAGCGTTTGTTTACATTTACAATGTTTACAAACATTGGCGGAAAACAAGCTTATATTTTGGGTTCTAGTGGAGTATAACAGTTGAACTAAGCTTATGAGGCATTTATAAGTCACATTCTTCAAGAATCAGGGGATACAGTACCAGTCAAAAGTTTGGAAACACCTACTCATTCAAGGGTTTTTCTACATTGTGGAATAATAGTGAAGACATCAAAACTATGAAATAACACATGTGGAATCATGTTGTAATTAAAAAAGTATTAAACAAATCAAAATATATTTTAGATTCTTCAAAGTAGCCACCATTTGCCTTGATGACAGCTTTGCACACTCTTGGCATTCTCTCAAACAGCTTCATGAGGAATTATTTTCCAACAGTCTTGAAGGCGTTCCCACCTATTCTGAGCACTTGTTGGCTGCTTTTCCTTCACTCTGAGGTCCAACTCATCCCAAACCATCTCGATGTGGTTGAGGTCAGATGATTGTGGAGGCCAGGTCATCTGATGCAGCACTCCATCACTCTCCTTCTTGGTCAAATAGCCCTTACACAGCCTGGAGGTGTGTTTTGTGTCATTGTCCTGTTGAAAAACAAACTATAGTCCCACTAAGCGCAAACAAAATGGGATGCCGTATCGCTGCGGTAGCCATTCTGGTTAAGTGTGCCTTGAATTTTAAATAAATCACAGACAGTGTCACCAGCAAAGCACCCCCACACCATCCCACCTCCATGCTTCACGGTGGGAACCACACATGCAGATATCATCCGTTCACCTACTCTGCGTCTCACAAAGACACAGAGATTGGAACCAAAAATTTCAAATTTGGACTCATCAGACCAAAGGATAGATTTCCACCGGTCTGATGTCCATTGCTCGTGTTTCTTGCAAGTGTCTTCTTATTATTGGTGTCCTTTAGTAGTGGTTTCTTTGCAGCAATTCGACCATGAAGGCTGGATTCACACAGTCTTCTCTGAACAGTTGATGTTGAGATGTGTCTGTTACTTGAACTCGGTGAAGCATTTATTTGGGCAGCAATCTGAAGCTGGTAACTCTAATGAACCTCTGCAGCCAGTTTCATCATAGTGCTTGATGGTTTTTGCAACTGCACTTGAATAAACTTATAAAGTTATTGACATTTTCCGGATTGACTGACCTTCATGTCTTAAAGTAATGATGGACTGTCGTTTCTCTTTACTGATTTGAGCTGTTCTTGCCATAATATGGACTTGGTCTTTTACCAAATAGTGTCACGTCGGTATGAAGGATCAGGAGACAGGCGCAGGAATGCGTAATAGGGGTTTTTATTTCCCAAATTACAGCGTGCCGTGTAAAGGCACGGGGATGAAGACCAAACAAACACTATACAAAACACAGGGTAGAAACCCAAACAAAAGAGTGAGGAGTACCTCGAATAAATACAAAGTAGCACAATGATTATCACACGGGACGAGACCCGTAATCATCTACACAATATACGTGGCACGAAAGCTAAAACAACATAGCACAGGTACTCACACGAACCAATGGACATTGTAACAATAATCGACAGGACAATGGTGAACAAAGGGCACACTTATACAATTACTAATCAAATGGGAATAGGGACCAGGTGTGCGTAATGACAGTTCCGGAGGCATCCGTGACAAATAGGGCTATCTTCAGTATACCACCCCTAACACAACTGATTGGCTCAAATGCATTAAGAAGGAAAGAAATTCCACAAATGAACTTTTAACAAGGAACACCTGTTAATTGAAATGCATTCCAGGTGACTAGCTCATGAAGCTGGTTGAGAGAATTCCAAGAGTGTGCAAAGCTGTCATCAAGGCAAAGGGTGGCTACTTTGAAGAATCTCAAATATAAAATTGATTTGGATTTGTATAACACTTTTTTGGTTACTCTAGCCCGGCTAATACGAGGAGCTGCGATTTAGCGCACCTGGCTATGCGTGCGCCTCACCGCATAACACAGTGCCTGCCCGGTCAACCTCTCTCCACGATAAGCACGAGGCACTGCTGGAGTCACCCTTCATGGTCCAAACACACCAAGAAAGTTGTGAAGAGGGCACGACAACACCTTCAGGACTACCTGCCCTCCAGGACACCTACAGCACCCGATGTCACAGGAAGGCCAAAAAGATCATCAAGGACAACAACCACCTGGGCCACTGCCTGTTCACCCCGCTGCCATCCAGAAGGTGAGGTCAGTACAGGTGCATCAAAGCTGGGACCGGGAAACTGAAAAACAGCTTCTATTTCAAGGCCATCGGACTGTTAAACAGCCATCACTAGCATTCAGACTTGAAATCACTGGCCACTTTAATAAATGGAACACTAGTTACTTTAATAATGACACTTTAATAATGTTTACATATCTTGCATTACTCATCTCATATGTATACACTGTATTTATACTATCTATTGCATCTTAGCCTATGCCGGTCTGTCATTGCTCATACATATATATATATCACATTATATCACAAATATTAGGTATTTGTTGTGGAATTGTTAAATATTATTTGTTAGATTTTGCTGCCCTGTTAGAACTAGAAGCACAAGCATTTCACTACACTCGCAATAACATCTGCAACCATGTGCATGTTACCAATAACATTTGATTTGATTTGATTTACATTGACCACCCCCTTCCCCTTTGTTTAAACACTGCTGCTACTCGCTGTTTATTATCTATGCATAGTCACTTTACAAATGACCTCGACTAATCTGTAACCCCGCATGTTGACTTGGTACCGGTACCCCCTGTAAATAGCCTCGTTATTGTTATGTCATTTTCTTGTGTTACTTTTTAATTTTATTTATTGACTTTAGTTTATTTTGTAATTATTGTCTTTATTTCTTGAACTGCGTTGTTGGTTAAGGGCTTGTAAGTAAGTACTTCATGGTAAGGTCTACCTACACCTGTTGTATTTGGGGCATGTGACAAATAAAATTTGAATTGATTTGATTTGTAAATCTCAATAATAAGTGATATCCGTGTCGCCGTAGACTACACCACTGCTGTCATCCTTACCTCGCTCAGGTGGAACAAACTTAAACTTGTGCCTTTTTTCAATGCTGATTTGAATGTCATTAAGAAAACAGAGAAGTGTGAAAGGTATTTTTTCACAAACATCCTTTCTGAATTTAAAAGTAATCCTCAAAGTAATCATCTAGTTTTTCAAAATTAACTGTAATCTGATTACAGTATTTTTGCTGGTAATGTAACAGTTACCATTTTTTTGTAATCCCTCACATGTTTATTTAGCTAGGCAAGTCAGATAAGAACAAATCATTTTTTTACAATAACCGCCTACCCTAGCCAAACCCTCCCCTAACCCGGATGACACTGGGTCAATTGTACTCAACCATGTGGGACTCCGAATCACGACCGGTTGTGATACAGCCCGGGATCGAACCAGGGTCTGTAGCGATGCCTCAGACCACAGAGCCACTCAGTTACTCCCCAACCCTGATTGTCACATACAGTCATGTCCGCAAAAACACATACAGTGAATACTATAGTATACTACAGTCATGTTCGCAAAACCACTATAGTGAATACTACAGTCATCTCTGCAAAAGCACTACAGTAAATATTACATTGAACACTATAGTAAAGTCCACAAAAACACTACAGTGAATACTAGAGTATATACTGTAAATATAGTAATACTACAGTATTTAGACCATAGCATACTATCGTATTTTTTTATGTGAGATGTTACACAAATAAACACAGGCACGCACACGCGTATAAGCACGAGCATGCGCACGTGCAGGCACACACAATTAAACAGAATGCTATCCTGCTCCTTACATGGGTTTTAGATGTAGACAGTCAGGGTTAGGTGATGGGTTTTACCTGTGGCACTGAGGGGAATGAGGAGGAGTAGTGTGGACCAGAGTAGGACCCTCCACCTCCACAGACAAGACCTCTGCTGCTGCATCACTACAGCCTCAACCAGACACCAGGTTCCAGTCCCAGCCCCTAGCACTGTATCTAGAACCAGACCTTCCTTAGCACAGCTCCAAGTTCCGGTCCCAGTCTCTCACACCACCACCCCTAACCTGGAATAAGAGAAAGAGAAGTGTGGTAAAATAAGAGCCATCTTGTTGTTAAACAACCAAACAGTTTTGCCACTGTCACTGAGCAATGCTAAGCTATCTATGACTAGCTAGCTGTCTGTATTGACATGGGTGTAACTTAAATGAGTGAAGCTAGGCTAACTATTGCTAGCTATCTGTGCTGTATTTATTGACATACGCAAGCTGTCATTGAACAATGTTATGATAGCTACAACTAGCTGTCTGTCTGACTTACTGGTCACTGAGCAATGCTTAGCTAACTATGGCTAGCCAGATGTCTGTATTGACATGGCTGAAACTGAAGGATGCTAGGTTAATTATGGCTAGATTGCTGTCTGTTTTGTCATGGTGGTCACCATGACTGAGCAATGCTAGGCTAACTACCTCATATATGGTGGCTCCGAGAGAGATTCTCCCGTAAAGTACAGAGGTAGCCATTACTCCAATCGGTCCTAGAGAAAAACAAATTGTCCCGACGGATATATTATCGAATAGATATTAGGAAAACACCTTGAGGATGGATTCTAAACAACGTTTGCCATGTTTCTGTCGATATTATGGAGCTAATTTGGAAATAATTTCCGGGCGATTTCTCAGCCAAACGTGAAGAACAAACGGAGCTGTTTCGCCTACAAAAATAATATTTTGGGAAAAAATGAACTTTGGCTATCTACCTGGGAGTCTTGTGAGTGAAAACATCCGAAGTTCATCAAAGGTAAACAATTTAATTTGATTGCTTTTCTGATTTCCGTGACAAGGTTGCCTGCTGATAGCAAGGCATAATGCTATACTAGGCTATTATAAACGTACACAAATGCTTGTCTAGCGTTGGCTGTAAAGCATATTTTGAAAATCTGAGATGACAGGGTGATTAAAAAAGGCTAAGCTGTGTCTCAATATATTTAATTTGTGATTTTCATGAATAGGAACATTTTCTAGGAATATTTATGTCCGCTGTGTTATGCTAATTAGTTTCAGGCGATAATTACGCTCCCGCATGCGGGTTTGGGAGTCGCTATCTTCTCAAACAGCCTAATTCATATTCTTAATGTAGGTGGTCCCAAAATTATGTGATTTGTACCGCATGCAAGTTAAAGTATTGGATTCTTCACATACCACACTAATCCAACTCCACTACCTTTTCAAACTTTTTTATGATATGAAAACAAGCCTTAAATGGGAGATTATTTATTTCAGCTTTTGTTTCTTTCATCACTTTCCCAGTGGGTCAGAAGTTCACATACACTCATTTAGTATTTGGTAGCATTGCCTTTAAATTGTTTAACTTGGGTCAAACATTTTAGGTAGCCTTCCACAAGCTTCCCACAGTAAGTTGAGTGAATTTTGGCCCATTCCTCCTGACAGAGCTGGGGTAACCGAGTCAGGTTTGTAGGCCTCCTTGCTCGCACACACTTTTTCAGTTCTGTCCACAGATTATCTATGGGATTGAGGTCAGGGCTTTGTGATGGCCACTCCAATACCTTGACTTTGTTGTCCTTAAGCCATTTTGCCAACTTTTTAAGAATGCATTGTCCATTTGGAAGACCCATTTGCGACCAAGCTTTAACTTCCTGACTGATGTCTTGAGATGTTGCTTCAATATATCCACACACTTTTCCTTGCTCATGATGCCATCTAGTTTGTGAAGTGCACCTGTCCCTCCTGCAGAAAAGCACCCCCACAACATGATGCTGCCACCCCCGTGCTTCATGATTGGGATGGTTTTCCTCGGCTTGCAAGCATCCCCCTTTTTCCTCCAAACATAAATATATATTTTTTATTTTCTTTATTTAACCAGGTAGGCTAGTTGAGAACAAGTTCTCATTTGCAACTGCGACCTGGCCAAGATAAAGCATAGCAGTGTGAACAGACAACACAGAGTTACAGATGGAGTAAACAATTAACAAGTCAGTAACACAGTAGAAAAAAAGGGGAGTCTATATACATTGTGTGCAACAGGCATGAGGAGGTAGGCGAATAATTAACATTTTGCAGATTAACAACACTGGAGTGATAAATGATCAGATGGTCATGTACAGGTAGAGATATTGGTGTGCAAAAGAGCAGAAAAGTAAATAAATAAAAACAGTATGGGGATGAGGTAGGTAAAAATGGGTGGGCTGTTTACCGATAGACTATGTACAGCTGCAGCGCTCGGTTAGCTGCTCAGATAGCAGATGTTTGAAGTTGGTGAGGGAGATAAAAGTCTCCAACTTCAGCGATTTTTGCAATTCGTTCCAGTCACAGGCAGCAGAGAACTGGAACGAAAGGCGGCCAAATGAGGTGTTGGCTTTAGGGATGATCAGTGGGATACACCTGCTGGAGCGCGTGCTACGGATGGGTGTTGCCTTCGTGACCAGTGAACTGAGATAAGGCGGAGCTTTACCTAGCATGGACTTGTAGATGACCTGGAGCCAGTGGGTCTGGCGACGAATATGTAGCGAGGGCCAGCCGACTAGAGCATACAAGTCGCAGTGGTGGGTGGTATAAGGTGCTTTAGTGACAAAACGGATGGCACTGTGATAAACTGCATCCAGTTTGCTGAGTAGAGTGTTGGAAGCAATTTTGTAGATGACATCGCCGAAGTCGAGGATCGGTAGGATAGTCAGTTTTACTAGGGTAAGTTTGGCGGCGTGAGTGAAAGAGGCTTTGTTGCGGAATAGAAAGCCGACTCTTGATTTGATTTTCGATTGGAGATGTTTGATATGAGTCTGGAAGGAGAGTTTGCAGTCTAGCCAGACACCTAGGTACTTATAGATGTCCACATATTCAAGGTCGGAACCATCCAGGGTGGTGATGCTGGTCAGGCGTGCGGGTGCAGGCAGCGAATGGTTGAAAAGCATGCATTTGGTTTTACTAGCGTTTAAGAGCAGTTGGAGGCCACGGAAGGAGTGTTGTATGGCATTGAAGCTCGTTTGGAGATAAGATAGCACAGTGTCCAAGGACGGGCCGGAAGTATATAGAATGGTGTCGTCAGCGTAGAGGTGGATCAGGGAATCGCCCGCAGCAAGAGCAACATCATTGATATATACAGAGAAAAGAGTCGGCCCGAGGATTGAACCCTGTGGCACCCCCATAGAGACTGCCAGAGGACCGGACAGCATGCCCTCCGATTTGACACACTGAACTCTGTCTGCAAAGTAATTGGTGAACCAGGCAAGGCAGTCATCCGAAAAACCGAGGCTACTGAGTCTGCCGATTAGAATATGGTGATTGACAGAGTCGAAAGCCTTGGCAAGGTCGATGAAGACGGCTGCACAGTACTGTCTTTTATCGATGGCGGTTATGATATCGTTTAGTACCTTGAGCATGGCTGAGGTGCACCCGTGACCGGCTCGGAAACCAGATTGCACAGCGGAGAAGGTACGGTGGGATTCGAGATGGTCAGTGACCTGTTTGTTGACTTGGCTTTCAAAGACCTTAGATAGGCAGGGCAAGATGGATATAGGTCTGTAACAGTTTGGGTCCAGGGTGTCTCCCCCTTTGAAGAGGGGGATGACTGCGGCAGCTTTCCAATCCTTGGGGATCTCAGACGATATGAAAGAGAGGTTGAACAGGCTGGTAATAGGGGTTGTGACAATGGCGGTGGATAGTTTCAGAAATAGAGGGTCCAGATTGTCAAGCCCAGCTGATTTGTACGGGTCCAGGTTTTGCAGCTCTTTCAGAACATCTGCTATCTGGATTTGGGTAAAGGAGAGCCTGGAGAGGCTTGAGAAAGTAGCTGCGGGGGGGGGGGGGGGCGGAGCGGTTGGCCGAGGTTGGAGTAGCCAGGCGGAAGGCATGGCCAGCCGTTGAGAAATGTTTGTTGAAGTTTTCGATAATCATGGATTTATTAGTGGTGACCGTGTTACCTAGCCTCAGTGCAGTGGGCAGCTGGGAGGAGGTGCTCTTGTTCTCCATGGACTTCACAGTGTCCCAGAACTTTTTGGAGTTGGAACTACAGGATGCAAACTTCTGCCTGAAGAAGCTGGCCTTAGCTTTCCTGACTGACTGCGTGTATTGGTTCCTGACTTCCCTGAACAGTTGCATATCGCGGGGACTATTCGATGCTATTGCAGTCCGCCACAGGATGTTTTTGTGCTGGTCGAGGGCAGTCAGGTCTGGAGTGAACCAAGGGCTATATCTGTTCTTAGTTCTGCATTTTTTGAACGGAGCATGCTTATCTAAAATGGTGAGGAAGTTACTTTTAAAGAATGACCAGGCATCCTCAACTGACGGGATGAGGTCAATGTCCTTCCAGGATACCCGGGCCAGGTCGATTAGAAAGGCCTGCTCACAGAAGTGTTTTAGGGAGCGTTTGACAGTGATGAGGGGTGGTCGTTTGACTGCGGCTCTGTAGCGGATACAGGCAATGAGGCAGTGATCGCTGAGATCCTGGTTGAAGACAGCGGAGGTGTATTTGGAGGACCAGTTGGTCAGGATGACGTCTATGAGGGTGCCCTTGTTTACAGATTTAGGGTTGTACCTGGTGGGTTCCTTGATGATTTGTGTGAGATTGAGGGCATCTAGCTTAGATTGTAGGACTGCCGGGGTGTTAAGCATATCCCAGTTTAGGTCACCTAACAGAACAAACTCTGAAGCTAGATGGGGGGCGATCAATTCACATATGGTGTCCAGGGCACAGCTGGGAGCTGAGGGGGGTCAAAGATGGTCATTATGGCTAAACAGTTCTATTTTTATTTCATCAGACCAGAGGACATTTCTCCAAAAAGTACCATCTTTGTCCCTGTGTACAGTTGCAATCCGTTGTCTGGCTTTTTTATGGCAGTTTTGGAGCAGTGGCTTCTTCCTTGCTGAGCGGCCTTTCAGGTTATGTCGATATAGGACTTGTTTTACTGTGGATATAGATACTTTTGTACCTGTTTCCTCCAGCATCTTCACAAGGTCCTTTGCTGTTCTTCTGGGATTGATTTGCACTTTTCGCACCAAAATATGTTCCAAGCTGCTTAAATGCACAGTCATCTTAGTGTATGTAAACTTCTAACCCACTGGAATTGTGATACAGTGAATTATAAGTGAAATAATCTGTCTGTAAACAATTGTTTCAAAAATGACTTGTGTCATGCACAAAGTAGATGTCCTAAACGACTTGCCAAAACTAGAAATTTGTGGAGTGGTTGAAAAACGAGTTTTAATGACTCCAACCTAAGTGTATGATAACTTCCGATTTCAACTGTATACTTTAAAGGTCTATAGAGCCTGACTGCATTCCTGATTTCTTTAACTGTTAGCTTACCTGTGTAATGCTGACATAAGCTCAGAAACACTTATTTTGCAAACATTGTCCTGTTTTATCAGTTATTGTGCTGATCAATTGGCAGTTTATTACCTCTGTCAAGTGAATATGTAGCTTACAGTTGTATTTATTTTTTCAAAAAAGATGGTGATGCAACAATAATACACATTCACAATAGGCCTATATCTAAAAATACATACAGACCAATGATATACAGTATGTCAAATCTAATTTTATTTGTCACATGCACCGAATTCAACCTTACAGTGAAATGCTTACTTACAAGCCCTTAACCAACGATGCAGTTTTAAGAAAATCCTTTAAAAAAAGTAAAAGATAAGAATAACAAATAATTAAAGAACAGCCGTAAATAACAATAACAGGGGGTACCGGTACGTAGTCAATGTATTAATATGCGTGGGCACCGGTGTTGAGTTAATTGAGGTAATTATGTATATGTAGGTAGAGTTATTAAAGTGGCTATTTAGTCTGGGGTTGCAAATAGTCTGGGTAGCCATTTGATTAGCTGTTCAGGAGTCTTATGGCTTGGGGGTAGAAGCTGTTTAGAAGCCTCTTGGACCTAGACTTGGTGCTCTGGTACCCCTTGCCGTGCGGTAGCAGAGATAACTATTTTTAGGGCCTTCCTCTGACACCGCCTGGTATAGAGGTCCTATAAATATTGGGGCCAATGTGTGACACTGGGATCAATGTATCTAAATGGTTTGAAACAAAAATGAAAAGGATTTTCATGTAGTACTTAGAGGAATAAAGGTGAATATACACTATATATACAAAAGTATGTGTACACCCCTTCAAATGAATGAATTCAGCTATTTCAGTGACACCTGTTGCTGACAGATGTATAAAATTGATAACACATCCATGCAATCTCCATAGACAAACATTGGCAGTAGAATGGCCTTACTGAAGAGCTCAGTGAGTTTTAACGTGGCACTGTCATTGAATGCCACCTTTCCAACAAGTCAGTTTGTCAAATTTCTGCACTGCTAGAGCAGCCCCAGTCAACTATAAGTGCTGGTATTGTAAAGAGAAACGTCTAGGAGCAACAACGGCTCAGCCATGAAGTGGTAGGCCCCACAAGCTCACAGAACGTGAGCGAGTTAGTGCTGAAGTGCATAGCTCGTAAAAATCGTCTGTCCTCGGTTGCAGCACTCACTAGCGAGTTCCAAACTGCCTCTGCAAGCAACGTCAGCACAATAACTGTTTGTTGGGAGCTTCATGAAATGGGTTTCCATGGCCGAGCAGCCACACACAAGCCTTACATGCTGACCACACCGCTCGTGTCACGTGCGCGAGCATTGTAAAATAAATGTATACATACATGTTATTCAATCATTGCATCCACACTGCTTGCGTGCTTCAGCAACCGTCTGCGCGGCCAGGTGCTAAAATATAAATAGGTTCTATTTGTGAAGCTCAATGCTAGGTTCTATTTGTGATGCTCAATGCACTGTAAGTCCGGACTCTCCCATCTCCTCATTGGTTTTTAGAAGCATTTACCCACGTGGGTGATTGAAAGATGAACTGATGTCCACACTCGAGTGAGTTGCAGTAATGCAGTGTAAAGTTGGTTGCCAACCGCCATATAAAGTCCAAAGAAGTAAAAAAAATGAGCCTGAGGAAGGAGGAGAGATGATTAGAAAGGAATTTGTTTTACCGTTTTTATCTGTGGATTAATTGTGGGAGTAGAGGACCTTGTGCATTTCAGGTAAAATAACATCCCAATGTTTATATCCCAGGACAAATTAGCTAGCAACAGCAAGCTAGCTAGCTAAATTGCCGTAAATGTTTAAGGCTTTTCAACCTGTGTGGTTGAAAGTTTGGTTCAGAGTTTGTTTTGATATTTCAACCTGTGTGTCCTGATCGTGTCTGGTGTGGGGGTACAGGATCAACATGCATGCATTAGTGCGCAGCCATTGGATTCTGGAGCAGTGGAAACACATTCTCTGGAGTGATGAATCACACTTCACTATCTGGTAGTCCAACGGACAAATCTGGGTTTGGTAAATGCCAGGAGAAAGCTACCTGTAAAGTTTGGGGGAGGAGGAATAATGGTGTGGGGCTGGTTTTCATGGTTTGGGCTAGCGCCCCTTAGTTCCAGGGAAGGGAAATAATAACTCTACAGCATACAATTACATTTTTAGACGATTCTGTGCTTCCAGATTTGTGGCAACAGTTTGAGGAAGGCACTTTTATGTTTCAGCATGACAATGCCCCCATGCACAAAGCGAGATCCATACAGAAATGGTTTGTAGAGATCGGTGTCGAAGAACTTGACTGGCCTGCACAGAGCTCTGACCTCAACCCCATCGAACACCTTTGGGATGAATTGGAACCCTGACTGTGAGCCAGGCCTATTTGCCCGAAATCAGTGCCCGACCTCACTTATGCTCTTGCGGCTGAATTGAAGTCACTGCAGCAATGTTCCAACATCTAGTGGAAAGCCTTCCCAAAAGAGTGGAGACTGTTATAGCAGCAAAGGGGGGTCCAACTCTATATTAATGCCCATGATTTTGGAGTCAGATGTTCGATGAGCAGGTGTTCACATACCAAAACCAGGTTTCTTTTTTAATGTAGCGATTTGTATGGAAAGCTAAGGTAAAGCCAACATTAGATGTTGTTAATAACCACATAATAACCACATGTGGTTTTACTGCAACAGAGTAGCGCAACAACCTTCATTTGAAGCAGCAGGAAACACACTAAAGTGGGCACATCTCTGACAAAAACTGATCAAAAATGAAATCACGGATAATTATAAGAGAGCAGGAGAACCTATAAATTGGTTACAATAATTACAACAACTTTTCAAGTACCAAATTGAGCAAATGTCTGATTGTCAAGGTAGGCCTATTTCAGTACTTGCATTTCTGAGCTCCGAGTTCAAGTAGGCTTCTTCAAGCCCCTTGTATTGTCTAAAGTAGCATGGAAAACATAATACATTTGTCATGTTATTTCATTACCAGACCATATTGTGAATAAGCTATGTAATTTGTTGTCATTATATGCAGAATATTTCATTAATAGGAATAGTTTTGGGTGTTGGGCTATCCTATTTTGCACACAGTAAACTCTCTGTCCAATCGGAGGGACAAAAAAACACACATTATGAAAACGTGAAGTCATTACATTTCTCTGTTAAATCTAACAACACCCTGACGTAAATCAAGCAGACAAAAACAGATAATCAACATCAATTGGGAGATATTAGATCCCATGTGGATCCAGGCACAACTGTCTTCACCAGCACAACTGTCTTCACCAGCACACCTGTCTTCATCAGCACAACTGTCTTCAGCAGCACAACTGTCTTCACCAGCACAACTGTCTTCAGCAGCACAACTGTCTTCAGCAGCACAACTGTCTTCACCAGCACAACTGTCTTCACCAGCACAACTGTCTTCACTAGCACAACTGTCTTCAGCAGCACAACTGTCTTCACCAGCACAACTGTCTTCAGCAGCACAACTGTCTTCAGCAGCACAACTGTCTTTGTCTTCACCAGCACAACTGTCTTCAGCAGCACAACTGTCTTCAGCAGCACAACTGTCTTCACCAGCACAACTGTCTTCACCAGCACAACTGTCTTCACTAGCACAACTGTCTTCAGCAGCACAACTGTCTTCACCAGCACAACTGTCTTCAGCAGCACAACTGTCTTCACCAGCACAACTGTCTTCATCAGCACAACTGTCTTCAGCAGCACAACTGTCTTCATCAGCATAACTGTCTTCACCAGCACAACTGTCTTCACCAGCACAACTGTCTTCAGCAGCACAACTGTCTTCACCAGCACAACTGTCTTCACCAGCACAAATGTCTTCATCAGCACAACTGTCTTCAGCAGCACAACTGTCTTCATCAGCACAACTGTCTTCAGCAGCACAACTGTCTTCACTAGCACAACTGTCTTCACCAGCACAACTGTCTTCACCAGCACAACTGTCTTCAGCAGCACAACTGTCTTCAGCAGCACAACTGTCTTCATCCGCGAGACACCAAAATATTCTGGATATTCCTCGCAAACACCTTTTTCCCAGCACTTTGGCTGTCATTTCATCGCATGCTGTATCACAACAGCTGTTAGTCACTTGACAGTTATTTGAAAATTCCTTCCTGGATCAGATGATGATGTGTGAAAATATCATGGCATACCTAACCAGCTGGACACCAAATGTGCATCCAACAAGTATTTTGCATAATTACTGAAGAATCGTGTTAATTACAGTATCAATTTAGGTTTGAAGTATTAAGGTAATGTGACTCTTTCAGTTAGAAGCAATGCATAAATTATTTTGGATTTTTGTGCCGATGAAAACTGTTTTCACCCTGTAACATAAGGAGACAGGAAATGTTATTTAGTTAGTTACACTGCATTTCTGAGATCTCTATTAAAAAACTGTCCGACAGCAAGATCCACGATTCTTGCAGGGTTCATGTTCAATGTCTAATTTAACCGATTAATGCTTAATATGTTATATAATGACAATTTACATTGCCATAAATGCAAGGACAGAAAAGTAATGTTTTATGTCTCACATCAAGCCACCAACCATGATAGAGGGCTAAACAGGTTTTAAATAATCTCATGAATTGTATTGAATATAGCTATGATCCCCCTTATATCTTAATGTAATGACCTGAAAAAAAATGGCAGATTATTATCAATGACTTATCAACTGCTGTAACAAGTTGTTCAGTGTAGGAATCCTCACTGGTACCCTAGTTTATAGAAAGACCCATTAGCAGCGTGGCAGGTTACCAAAGTTTGATGTTGACTATGAACTTTACTTAGCTAGCTGTGCTTTGTGGAAGAATATAGGAGATATTATTAACATTGAGTTGTGCTGGTACATTGCAATCTGTCCATACAACTATTGTTACAGCCTTGATGGCTTATTGGCTAACGTTAGTTGCCTAGCTAACTGGCAATAGCAGCCAAGGACGTTCACTATCTTATTTGTGCTTATTTGTTTATGCTCTGATTACACGCAAGTGTCAAGGCAGGCCAACAGTTTACACAGATGACTTCAGAAATGTGAAAAAACATCCAAAGCTAAATATAACTATCTTCCTTTGCTTGTAGCTTGCCTCTCATCAGACTGGTGTTAGCTAGCTCCTATAGCGCTGTTGCTGCGCAACCCAAGTGCTTTGGTCCGGTTTTAGAACTGAGATTCGGCTGAAAAGATGTTAGCATTGCCAGAAATGCTACAGAAAGGTAGCACGTGTGAAAGCGATTAATTATACATTTCATCAAAACTGTTGCCCCCAAAAACTTATTCAGTCCAAAAGGTGGTATGTCTAATGGTCACTTTATGAACGCTGTAGTCTTGTTCTTATCCGACTCCTAGATATTGAGCTAGGTCGGGGCAATAAATGTTTATTTTCCAAATGCTAATGACCCTGTTGAAAATCTGGTATGTGGCTCTCGGTAATGGCCGGATGGCTCATGGCGAGAGGTGGGGAGTGTGTTGTGTACCTCCAATCAAGTTGATTTTTCATCAACATTGGTGTCATATCAGCTTAGATATGATAGGGAGATTGGAATGTAACATGGAGCTTCCCACAATAATGTTTAGTTGGAGATCAGCGCTACATCACTACAGAAGTCTGATCTCACATGGCTTTACTGTGATTATTAACACACAATGCACACACACACACTTACAAAAAAACATGTACAATCTGCAGGCTATCAGAGAATGTGTGCCTATTGATTCTTGAAGAATATAACGTATAAATGCTTAGTTCTACTGTCGTGTCCGTCAGAACCCAAAATATAAGGTTTTACTCCAAAGTTTGTAAACAAAGTAAATGTAAACAACCACTGTAAAGCCTAAAAACATGGTTAAATCTTTCATTTTGATATCATGGATGGTCAGTCCTTGCATCCATAGCATAGTCTATGAAAGTGGTTGCATTTCTCCAGCCCCAATCCTCAACTTTTTACTGAAACTGAGGCATTGAAAACACGAATGTTTCAATTCAGGATTGCCGCTTTAAACACCTTTAATAGGCCTAGAGTAATAGTGTTATTATATGGCACAATCCTCTATCAGTGAGTTACTTTTGTGCAATTAAATTCAAGCAAAAGTCAAGAACAAAATTGTTAGTATTGCAAACAGAAATAATGATATTGAAAGCAAAACATAAACCCAAAAGTATTGACAGCAAAAAACAATATTGCAAGGAAATCATTTTGAAATATGGTAACAAATGATGCAAAATGGATGGATGCTGCAATTTTTTAAATCTGGGAAACATTATAAGGGTGGATGGATGCTGCAATTTTTTAAATCTGGGAAACATAATAAGGGAGCAGGAGAACCTATAAAATGGATACAATAATAAATATTTTCAGGCACCCAACTGAGGAAACGTCTGGTTTTCAAGGTAGGCCTACTTCGGTACTTGAATTTCTGAGCTCCAAATTCAAGTAGGCCACTTCAAGCTCCTTGTATTGTTTGAAATGGCTGGTTTAACATGGAAAACATAATGTACTTGTCATGTAATTTCATTACCAGATCATATTGTCAAGAAGCCCACTGTGCTATTTTTTTATGATAACGTGATTAAATACATCTCCCTCTTTCATGCAATTTTTATGCCTTTTTATCAGTTGCAAGTTTTGGCACATTCCAGCAGCATAGCAGCCTGCATTCTACTACTAGTTTGCCTCTGAAGGTAAGCAGGGCCAGTCCTGGTCAGTCCCTGGATGGGAGACCAGATGTAGCTGGTGGTGTCAAATAAATGTTTTAAAAAAAGGCACACACACGCAGTTTCACTCTTCCATTCACTCTCTCTCACACACAGTTGACGAGGTTGAAGGCTTCTCTTTAGTAATTCCTTTAAATGCTCTGTAAGTGGGTTTCTCTTCAGCTTCCCTCTCTGACAGACCACCTCACCTCTAACCTCCCCTGTCACTCTCCTCTCCCACCTCAGCCCTAATCTCCCCCACCTCAGCCCTCCCTGAACCCCTCCCTTGCTTGACTCAGAGACAGACAACTGCCGCTCACCCTTCATCAAACCATCCTCTAACTCACTCTTCCTCTAATCCTGTTTTTTGGCTCTGATTCCAACAAACCTCCTTCCACGTGGCCTAATTCTGGTGCCTATCAGGGTTAGGGTTAGGGAACACTCCATTCCAAATCAACAAACGGGAAACAAAAATGCCAACAAATAAATCATCCATGTGTAAATTTGAAATCACGGTGACATGACAGTTCCATTGCATTCCATTCAGATCATTAGTATCTCTTAATAGGGGCCCATTATTTAGTCGACTTGCCCTCTGAGAACCTAGAAACACTAACAACGTGCCAGCAATACCACCACACTACCCAACTACATGCACACACACACATGGCCTCAAACATGCTGTCTGTCACCCCGCCGCTCAAATATTACCCTGCGCACAAGAGCCTCTAAAGTAAACACACACACAAACACAGGCACAGACACACCACCTTTACCTGTGTTAACTGACCTGTAGGTGTGAGATCCTCAGTGGTTTCTGTTCTTAATGCCTAGAGAACACAACATACCTGCTGGACCATGGGAACACACACAGCCTTCCACGCAGACCCAGGGAGTGTGTGTGTCCTCACAATAATAAACACAAACTAAGAAACATAAGCGCAGATACACAAGCAGACACCACCAAACGTACAGAAAGAAACAGGGACGCAAACACACTCACAAAGACAGCACTTGAACACAAAAATCACACACAAACTAGACAGCAGCTTAAGAAGCGTTTCCTGAGGATAACTTTCGGCTCAGAGGCTAAACCCTGGGGGCGGGATTTATGACCAATCAGAGTACTTAGAGAGCACTAGCCAATCGAGGTGCCTAGAAAGAACGTACTAAAACAGCATGGAGGTTAGAGACAGGGGTCAAAACTCACCTGACTATTCCCTTTTGACTATCTGCACATACTTCTCTGGAATCTCTGGTGGTTGAGTGTGTCTTCCATCAGGCATTACAGGTCTGGGTTGTGGCGTGAATATAAAGATGTGACCGATCAGACCTATTAATGATCTGGTCACAGTGGAGGTAAGGGACACACGTCTTATAAGGGAGTTGTTTGAGCCAGTGTCTGTGTGCATGTGCGAGTGCGTCTGATTATCAGGCTTTAGAGAGAACATGCTAATCGGGCTGACAAGGGATTACCAATCATATGTTGGCTTTTAACCCTGACATCCTCCCCCTTCTCCAGACACCAGAGAGAGAGAGAGAGAGAGAGAGAGAGAGAGAGAGAGAGAGAGAGAGAGAGAGAGAGAGAGAGAGAGAGAGAGAGAGAGAGAGAGAGAGAGAGAGAGAGAGAGAGAGAGAGAGAGAGAGAGAGAGAGAGAGAGAGAGAGAGAGAGAGAGAGAGAGAGAGAGAGAGAGAGAGAGAGAGAGAGAGAGAGAGAGAGAGAGAGAGAGAGAGATTATTAAGTTTAATATAATGTTTGGACACCAGACCAGTCACTTGTTGTGATGGCTGGATGTAGATCTCTTGCTCTGATTATGAATAACCATGTCCATCAAGCCCAGGCTTTGATCAAACATGTCAGATAATTTCAGATACTTGAGCTGCACTTAATTTAGCTTGCCCAGTATAATGGAACCAATGAAATAGTCCTTTCAAGTATTAACATAATTACATAATGATCCATGTCTGGGTTGGGCATCATTGTCAGTGTTGATTTTATTACCTTCTGTTATGACATGTCACCACTAGATGTCGGACCTATAGCTGTATTCAGAGGTAACCGTCTCTCTTACTCTCTCTCTCGCTCCCTCTCTTTCCTCCGTGACCTCTCCACCAGCTGGTGTTTACACAGGAGTTTACTTATCCTCATTAAGAGGACATTAGAATAAATTATCTGTCTGAACCACATAACCTGTAGCAGAGGAAACTGCTGTGACAGTGTAAAGTCAGCTGTCATAAGGTGACAGCACATCTGTTGTGTCGTTATTGTGACCGTTTTATGGAACCCTTATGGAACACACGAACTGGTGTGTGATCACTGTCCGTAACAGTCTGTGTGTGTGTGTGTGTGTGTGAGAGAGAGAGAGAGAGAGAGAGAGAGAGAGAGAGAGAGAGAGAGAGAGAGAGAGAGAGAGGGAGAAAAAGAGTGTGTCATCTGTCACACCGCCTTTAATTATCCTCTCCGTGTGGTGTTACATTGAAAAAGGTCCCCAAACAAACAATCCCCACATTCCAATTGTTCCACGGGTTCCTGCAGTATACACAGTGACACCCGACACAGACCCAGACCAGAGCTGATGACCTGCATAAAGCTAACTAGTCCAGTGGCTCATGGAGGTCTTGTCTAGGATGTGGTTGTGGCTGCCTAGGTTAGTCAGGTAGACCCACAGCTTTCAGATAGATCAGATGCTGGTCCCTGGAGGGGTACAACTGATAACAGGACTTGTGTGTCTGTCTGATCAAACATCCTCACTGGAACACATAACATGTTGAAACACCCACCTCACTGAGAGCATGTGTGTGCCTGTAGCAGTATCTGGCAGCACTGTGTGATCCTAATGTGGGTTCATTCTCCTCCAGAGTATTGTCTTTACTAATGAGAGAGGGAAAGAGAGGGAGGGGGAGAAAGAGAGAGTGTGGGAGCGGGAGGGAGGGCAGAGTGAGAGATAAAGGAGGGCAGAGAGAGAGAGTGTGGGAGTGGGAGGGAGGGCAGAGTGAGAGAGAGATAAAGGAGGGCAGAGAGAGAGAGATATATGACAGAAGAAAGGTCTGCTGATCAGTCTGTTCAGGCAGAATGTTGGAGGATGCAATGTTTCAGTACTTCAGAGAAGAAACATGATGACATGAATCACTACATCCGTTTACACCCCTCTCACTCCCCCATGCACACACACACACACACACACACACACACACACACACACACACACACACACACACACACACACACACACACACACACACACACACACACACACGTCAGTCCTTGGCTCCCCTCCAGTCTAAAAAGCCGAGCCAGGTTTTAGGTCAACCAGAGCAGGAATCCACAACACTCAGCTGAATGTTTTCTTTAGAGAGGGGAGGTACAAAAGAAGAAAAGAGTTGTCCCTGGGGCGGGGGCAGCGGAAGTGGGTCTTTGACACTATGAACAAAATAGAATATCCTGGGCAGATAAACGTATGGAAAGAGGGATAGATAGGCATACAGAGAAAGGAGTACATAGAGGTAGTTCATTTAAAGAAGGATATAGAGACCAGAGCAGAGTGAGGCCCTGAGCTGCAGAGTTATTCCACTCCATTAAGTCCCAAACTGTGTTGTGCGCTGTCGGTCTCCCACATCAAGGCTTCAGAGTTATTTGTGACACTAAAAACAGCCCATACAAATGTGTCTAGCCAAATGCTAGACACCAATTATGAAATACGTTTCTCATTGAAAATGTTTTTTGGAGGGGGCTAATTCTTCAGCTCTGTGCAAGTTAACCCACACAGTGCATAATGTTGCGACTTTCGGTGTGCTCATGGTATGGCTCGAAGTTTGAGGGAGTTTACCTTCAGGCAAAGTGTGTGTGTGTGCATGCGTGCGCGCGCGCTTGCATGCAAGAGAGGGGAGAGGATACCCAGACATGCCTTGTGCCTAAATTGATGACTTGTTTGTCTGAGAGCCAAGTGAAAACTAATGGATTCAGTCAGTTCAGTCAGTTGTTCTGATGAGCCATTCCCAGCAAGCTAGTTTATGCTGGCTAGCTGGCAACGACAACAGCGGTGGCGCTAGTTAAAAGTTTTATTAGTCGTATGTACAGGATACACATGGTATACCCGTCCAACGAAATGCTTACTTGCAGGTTCCTTCTCAACAATGCAACAACAATAAGAAATAATACCATTTAAGAATACGAACATAAAGTCAAAACTTGTAAAAGATAGTGATGTTTATTTTAATGGGCGAGGGAGAAATAACTTACAGTATTGGTCAACATCTGGAATCTTGATGCCACCGTGACATGGCAATTAGCTAACTTAATGACAAGCCGGTGTGAATGACCAGATCAACTGTGTTGTATCTAGGTGCTTCCCACTGATGCTTCTCCCTGGGCAGCTGTATCACATGTTGCAGGCGGTAGCTAAAGTCACCAATTTGTTCCATTGAACGTGATTATATTTAGAGTAAGTTAACAGCCTACGCGAGAAATAACTTGTAATATGGTAGTAACTATCTGGATGTCATTGCGATACAGTCTCAACACACTATCACAGAGTCTTGTGAAATAGACCCAAATTACTCATTCAAAATGTGTGACCGGTACACCAGAAAGTCCATTTTTACACGATTTTGATCACAACGCATTTTGTGTGTATTGCACGATTTTCTTTCATCATAACGCATTCGTGTACATTACACGATTTGTTGTGGCTACTATTAGCTAGGCTAGCTAGGTGGCTAAAACTAAAGGGATTGTTAGGGGTTAGGGTTAGGTTTAGGGGTTAAGATCAGGTTTAGGTAACATGCTAGCTAAGTAGTTAAAGGGTTAAGGTTAGGGTTAAGGTTAGGAGTTAGGTTAAATAGTTAAGGTTAGGGGAAGGGTTAGCTAACATGCTAAGTAGTTGCAAAGTTGCTAAAAAGTAGTAAGTCGTTGCAAAGTTGTTAATTAGCTAAAATGGTTTGCTAGATGTTCATGTTCGAACACGCAACCTTTAGGTTGCTTGACGTTTGCGTTATATGCCTACCCATCCTCCGACCAACCTCCCTCCTTTTTCTGTTTTAAACTTCTTCAGGCTAGGGTCTATTTTCCTCCACTTCCTGTCTGACTGACGTGCCCAAAGTAAACTGCGTGTTACTCAGGCCCATATAATTGGTACCATTAGATAGAAAACATGAGACTATCACACAATTGAAATGCTAGGAGAAAATCCAAAGAAATACCAACCAGTATTTTTTTTTGAGAGAGAGCCCATGCTCTTACAATGGAAAGCTATGGGTCATATGCAATTCCAGCTCCCAGATTGCAATTCCTATGGCTTCCACTAGATATCAACAGTCATTGTTCAAGGTTTCAGGCTTGCTTCTTCCCAAACGAGGAAGAATTTAGAGTTTTGGTACTGGGAGTCAGAGTTGGAAATCAGTCTGTGCGAGCGTGACGAAGAGGACATACACATGCTAATTTTACTTTCCTATTGAACATACTTCTTTCCGTATGAAATATTATAGTTTAATTACATTTTAGAGTACCTGAGGATTAGATAGAAACACATTTTTACTTGTTTTAACAAAGTTTAGCTGTACCTTTTTGGATTCCTTTCTCTGCATGTTGAACGAGTGGATTACTCAAATCGATGGCACCAGCTAAACTGACTTTTTGGGATATAAAGAAGGATTTTATCTAACAAAACGACCATGCATGTTGTAGCTGGGACCCTTTGGATTGCAAATCAGAGGAAGATTTTCAAAAAAGTAAGTGAATATTTTAACGGCATTCATGGGTGGAAGAAGGATCGGACCAAAGCGCAGCGTGGTAAGTGTTCATGATGTAATATTTAATGAAACAAACTGAACACTGAAATACAAAACAATAAACGATGTGAACAAAACGAAAAACGAAACAGTACCGTGTGGACCAAACACTTACACGGAAAACAAACACCCACAAACCAAAAGTGAAACTCAGGCTACCTAAGTATGATTCTCAATCAGAGACAACTAACGACACCTGCCTCTGATTGAGAACAATACTAGGCCGAACACAAAAACCAACATAGAAAAACAAACATAGACTGCCCACCCCAACTCACGCCCTGACCATACTAAAACAAAGAATAAATAACAGAACTATGGTCAGAACGTGACAAATATTTAATCAATATCTGTGATCTTATGAAGCCTGTGCTGGTTGATTTGGGGTGCCGTCCTCAAACAATCGCATGGCATGCTTTTGCTGTATAGCCTATTGTAAATCAGGCAATGCAGTTCAATTAACAAGAATTTAAGCTTTTAACCGATATGACACTTGTATGTACCTAGATGTTTAATATCCATAGTTTTTATGATTATTTATTTGAATAATTTTATTCCAATTTATTTGAAAATATTCAAATTTCTCCGGAAGTTGTCGACAGGTGTCCCGCTATCCCAGAGAGGTTTTCAGCCATCTACTGTTTTTATCTAGAGCTGCCACTTTCAAGGTGCGGGACTCTAACCCAAAAGCTTACAAGAAATCCTGCTATGCCCTGCAACGAACCATCAAACAGGCAAAGTGTCAATACAGGGCTAAGATTGAATCCTACTACACCGGCTCCGACGCTCATCTTATGTGATAGGGTTTGCAAACTATTACAGACTACAAAGGGAAGCACAGCTGCGAGCTGCCCAGTGACACGAACCTACCAGATGAGCTAAATCACTTCTATGCTCACTTCGAGGCAAGCAACACTGAGGCATGCATGAGAGCATCAGCTGTTCCGGGCGACTGTGTGATCACGCTCTCCGTAGCTGACGTGAGTAAGACCTTTAAAACAGGTCAAAATACACACATTTTCAACATGTCCCTGATTGAGTCTGTAATATCAACATGTTTCAAGCAGACCACCATAGTCAATGTGCCCAAAAACACAAAGGCATCCTGTCTAAATGACTACAGACGCGTATCACTCACGTCCGTAGCCATGAAGTGCTTTGAAAGGTTGGTAATGGCTCACATCAACACCATTGTCCCAGAAACCCTAGACCCACTCCAATTTGCATACCGCCCAAACAGATCCACAGATGATGCAATTTCTATTGCACTCCACACTGCCCTTTCCCACCTGGACAAAAGGAACACCTATGTGAGAATGCTATTCATTGACTACAGCTCAGCGTTCCACACCATAGTACCCTCAAAGTTCATCACTAAACTAAGGATCCTGGGACTGAACACCTCCCTCTGCAGTTGGACTTCCTGATGGGCCGTCCCCAGGCGGTGAGGGTAGGTAGCAACACATCTGCCACGCTGATCCTCAACACTGAAGCTCCCCAGGGGTGCGTGCTCAGCCCCCTCCTGTACTCCCTGTTCACTCACGACTGCATGGCCAGGTACTACTCCAACACCATCATTAAGTTTGCAGACGACACTGATCACCGACTACGATGAGACAGCCTATAGGGAGGAGGTCAGAGACCTGCCAGAATAACAACCTATCCCTCAAGAAGTCAGGTGCAGGAGAGCAGAGTATGATTAAATAAAGCACACTTTATTATAGTTCCAAACCGGGAGCACAACAAAACAAACGCGCTCAAAAAACGGAACAATAAAGTAAAGCGCTAAAGGAACATCACTTGACATGAAAACAATTACACACAAAACATGATGAGAAACAGAGGGTTAAATACAAGTAGATTGATTGGGGAAATGAAAACCAGGTGTGTATGAAAACAAGACAAGACAAATGGATATATGAAAAATGGAGCGGCGATGGCTAGAAAGCCAGTGACGTCGATCGCTGAACGCCACCCGAACAAGGAGAGGAGCCGCCTTCGGCGGGAGTCGTGACAACGACAGGAAAATGAGGACTGAGCATGCCCCCATTCTCATCGACAGGGCTGTAGTGGAGTAGGTTGAGAGCCTCAAGTTCCTTGGTGTCCACATCAACAACAAACTAGAATGGTTCAAACACACCAAGACAGTTGTGAAGAGGGCACGACAAAGCCTATTCCCCCTCAGGAAACTAAAAAGTTTTGGCATTGGTCCTGAGATCCTCAAAAGGTTCTACAGCTGCAACATCGTGAGCATCTTGACTGGTTGCATCACTGCCTTGCTCGGCCTCTGACCGCAAGGCACAACAGAGGGTAGTTCGTACGGCCCAGTACATCACTGGGGCTAAGCTGCCTGCTACCCAGGACCTCTACACCAGGCGGTGTCAGAGGAAGGCCCTAAAAATTGTCAAAGATCCCAGCCACCCCAGTCATAGACTGATCTCTCTACTACCGCATGGCAAGCACTACCAGAGTGCCAAGTCTAGGACAAAAAGCTTCTCGACAGTTTTTACCCCCAAGCCATAATCAAATAGCTACCCGGACTATTTGCATTGTGTGCCCCCCCCCAACCCCTCTATTATGCTACTGCTACTCTCTGTTCATCATATATGCATAGTCACTTTAACTATACATTCATGTACATACTCCCTCAATCAGCTTGTCTAACTGGTGTCTGTATATAGCCTCGCTACTTTTATAGCCTCCCTACTGTTTATAGCCTGTCTTTTTACTGTTGTTTTATTTCTTTACTTACCTATTGTTCACCTAATACCTTTTTTGCACTATTGGTTGGAGCCTGTAAGTAAGCATTTCACTATATTTGGTGCACGTGACAAATAAACTTTGATTTGATCTGTGATTGAAATTCACTGTATACTACAGTGTGCCTGTCACGAATTTCCTATAATTTCACAGTAATCTGTGATACTGGGTTGATAGTCTACCCACTGGGCACACACTGGTTGAATCAACATTGTTTCCACATTGAAATTATGTTGAACCAACGTCAAATAGAAGTTGATATGATGTCTGTGCCCAGTTGGTAGGCCTACTGGCTACCGCTGGTCAATGAGGAGAGTTTGCGCTGCCGGAAACACAACAAGGTGCACAGTGTGTCCTTATGCCCGAGCTTGCTGAGCACTGCTGTCCTGTAATAACCCACTGAGCAAAAACGGGTTCAATCAACGTTGTTTGCACGTAATTTCAACAACCCCAAAATATGTGATCACCTTGAACCAACGTGGAAAATTGAATGGATTTGAAAAAAGTTAGCAATTTAAGGGAATTTCGTCCAACGTTTAACCTACATCCAATGACATGGTGATTTTTAAAATTGGTTTTTATGTTGAATTCACGTTAGTTGACAACTCAACCAAATGTAAATCAAAACTACATATTGATATGAAGTCTGTGCCCAGTGGGTAGCTAGATAGATAATACCAAACCAGTGTGACAGCAAAAGCACATTTGTTGCTTTTGAAATCTACATGATTCTGAACACTCAAGTCCTGACTTCGGCAGACAAGTTTCAAATTCTAGCCTCAAGCATAAACTAGTATAACTACCTAGCTGTGGAGCGCTCATTAGGACGTCTGACTAGACTGACTAAACCGAATCCGTTCGTCCCCACTCAACTCGTATACACCAGGCGTGTCCGTATAGCCTCCCCGGAGATAGAGAGCCTGCCTGCATCCAGATGTTTCGTGTTTCTGTGACGCGCATCGCTCGTTGACATCGGGGAAGAGGAGCTGAAGTCCGGGTGGACGCAGTTCAGATAGACCGTGTTGGAAAAAGGACATAACTTGTTGGCGTTTCTTTGTTTGTCAAATTAACGTTTCAAATGAATCGATTTGAATGTCAAATTATCGCATTTAACTAGGCTATTTAAATTCCGTGTTACTACTATGGAGTAACTTTTCATGCGGATTTGAAGCGCGCAAAGTGTGAATCGAAGGGGAACTTTCTTTCTGCCGAGGTGTTCACACACTCACAACCAGCCGTGTGGGAATGGAGGTCCGCTGGCTGAAGACCCTGCTGTGTGTGTGGTTGAGTGTGTGTTCGTCCCTTCGAGCCCACCCTATAGATAAAAACCATGAGAACGGTATGTGTTTACGATATTGACTCCCGCAAAACTGTTTCTCAGAACAATGGTTAGGTTGCACGGTGTATGTGTGTGCGTGTGTGTGCGTATGTGTGTAACATGATTTGATGATAAGATTAAAAGTATGTCTGCCAGGATCTGTTAGTCATTGTATCTCATCAATCAGTGACTGTGTTGAAATGTTAGACTACTTTTTGCATTAATTTAGGGTCAGTTACATCATTGGAACATTGACACTGTGTGTAGACCGCACAGTCTCTCTCTCTCTCTCTCTCTCTCTCTCTCTCTACCTCTCTATCCAGATCTGGCACCACAGGTTTAAAAGTGATCTCATGACTTAGTGAGGTAAAACTATGGGTCCCATCCGTAGGCTATGAAAAACAAGTATTATTTTAGATAGCGTCCCTTTTCATCTGTGCTATGACTATAGGACAGGGGTTTTTCTTGTTGGGTTAAGTGAATTGGAAACACTCCTGGCCTCAGGTGGATGAAACCCTTTCAAACTACCAGAAACCTTGTTATTATTCATTCTGAATCTGATATCAAAAGAGCCAGAGACAACCACTTCAATAGACAACATACAGTACTCTGTAGTTTAGTGAACTACTTAGCAGGGCTGAATGTTATGCAAAGAATGGTTATAATGTCACTTTAACTCTATACATACACACAATGTTAAGCAGTAGATTTGAAAAATAAAAAAGACAGACAGGTTTCAATGCAAAAACGTCATTGAATTTTATGTCAGAATACGTATTTTTTGTTCATCTGATCACGGTGCTTTTCTGGAATTATTCATTATGTAAGCTTTATGTGAGAAAGGGTTACATGTAACACTTTACACAGTGGACTCTGTAACAAGGCAGGGTTACATGTAACACTACACACAGTATGTGCAAGTCATAAAACCACTAACCTTGTGTTGTTGTCCTGGTCTCCATTTGGCCGCAGATTATCCATTATATTGACCAGATACTCTAGTGGCCACTCTAACAATGAAAATACATTTCTTAATAAATGGAAGGCAGTCAGGAGGAGGCTAGATCAGGTGGGACCATTTTAGCCAGTGTGTCCTATTTATATCAGTATACTCTTAACAATCTAAACATTACAAAACTTACATTCGATCAAATAAGGCATGCATAGCAATAAGGCACACACTGAAGAAGGCTGTAAAGCCGAAACGTCTGAGAATGCTATCCCTGATGCGGGGAAAATAGTTAAAAACATTGAATAATGAAGTAAGCTTTATGCAACATCTTTTTGATTGCGAACCCATTAAGTGGTTAGAGCATTGGGCCAGTAACCGAAAGGTTGCTGGATCGAATCCCTGAGCTGACAAGGTCGTTCTGCACCTGAGCTAGGCAGTTAACCCACTGTTCCCCGGGCGCCGAATACGTGGATGTCGATTATGGCAGCCCCCTGCACCTCTCTGCTTCAGAGGGGTTGGGTTAAATTCGGAAGATACATTTCAGTTGAAGTCATTCCGTTGTACAACTGACTAGGTTTCCCCAGTTCGCCACTTCCGCCACTTCCTTTGTCTGAATTTACACACCACTCAAGCTTCTGGGAGAGTGCAATGGTTCTCTTGATTACACATAGCAAATAAGCCATTCCATATTTTGTTAACCAAATTCGACACTCATTGACCATCACAAAAAAACTCCTCGCTTGGTGAAAGAAAATAATTAATAAAATGCCAACAGCTGGAGTAGACAGATTTTGGGCCCAGTTATCTCTCTCGCTTCACCTCTTCCTCTCTGATTTGGCCCACCAGAAGTTGATTCCCTGGCGCTCACTGTAGGAACTGATTGCCTGTCAAATCCATATATTTAATCAGTCTGTTGTCCCCACTTCCTTCAAGATGTCCTACATTGTTCCTGTACACAAGAAAGCTAAGGTAACTGAACTAAATGACTATCTAAAAAAAAACATGTAGGACTCACATTTGTCATCATGATGTGCGTTGAGAGGATATTTAAGGACCCACCCTCCTCCACCTTAGCCAACAACCTAGACCCACTACAATTCGCATACCACCCCAACAGATCCAAGGATGAAGCAATCGTCATTGCACTGCACACTGCCCTATCCCACCTGGACAAGACAAATACCTATGTAGTGTTCATCACTAAGCTTGGCCCTAGGTCAAAACCCCTCCCTGTGCAACTAGGCCCTGAACATCCTGATGGGCTGACCCCAAGTGGTGAAGGTGGTCAACAACACCTGCACCACGCTCATGCTCAACACGGGTGCCCCACAGGGGTGCGTACTCAGCCCACTCCTGTGCTCCCTGTTCATCCATAACTGCGTGGCCACGCACGTCTCCAACTCAATTATCAAGTTTGCAGATGACCCAGCAGTAGTAGGCCTGATTATCAACAATGACGAGACAGCCTACAGGGAGGAGGTGAGAGCCATGGTGGAGTGGTGCCAGGAAAATAACCTCTACCTCAACGTTAACAAAATAAAGGAGCTGATCGTGGACTACAGGACACAGCAGAGAGAGAGAGAGCACCCCCGCATCCTCAACGACGTGCCACAGTGGAAACGGTCAAAAGCTTTATGTTCCTCTGCGTGCACATAACTGATGACCTAATGGTCCCTTCACATAAACAACTACAGGGCACTCCAGAGGGTGGTGTGGTCAGCCCACAACATCATTAGGGGCACACGGCTTGCCCTCCATGACATCTACAACATCTGGTGTCACAGGAAGGCCAAGAAGATCAAAGACTGACACCATTATGGCTGTCTCTCTATATATGGGAAAGTTATGGTGGTGCTAGAAAATAAATGATCTCTTTCTGCATTAGCCATCAATCTGTTATGGTTGGACAAATGCGTTTATATTGTCTGTGTAGACTGCTCTGTGGCGGAAGTTTTAAGTGTTTTACTTTTAAGACAGTGAAATTTGCACCACAAACATTTGTAAAATTGAAAAAAAAAAAAAGACAAGTAGTGAAAATAAAATAATATACCAACAAACATTACTGGACTAACAAACTGGCTGACTAACCTTTTCAGGAACTTCAGTATCCCTTGGCCTTGGGTAGCAGCAGCAGATCATTTCATCTTCTTTATCCTGTGCCAAACACATTTATTCAGTGAGTCTAAATTATTAACATTAGCAGCTGGCTGCATGATGGTATCAATCTAGCTGCTAATGTTAGCTAGCTAGCTATCTAGCTAGGCTCCTCTAAAGCTAACGTTAGTAGTTGTGTTAGCTAGCTATAGACTATACCATTCTAGCTAGTTTTAGAGGATGATTAAACTGCTTTTATTAACTGCAATTTTCCATGAAAATTTGTGTTTGCTCTCTCATAAGGCAGGCAACCAGGCATGCAGGATAGGAGGGTTTCTTCCACTAGGTAACACACAGCTGATTCCACAGACCGGAGAGGAGCGTGATCGAAGAAAGAAACCAAGTGCAGAGTTAAACAACGAGGTGCTGGTGCAAACAAACAGCTGTTTAAAGGCGTAGTTGATGAGGCTCTGTATAGGGTGTAGCTAGGAGACCATTGTGAATCCACCTGTCGCAACGAGCGTGGGGGTTAACTTCTTTCTTTTCCATTGCAAAACGTTTTTCTATGATGTGAACTAATTAATGTCTGATAAACGCATTCGGGGATGCTGCTTTGAAATTGGTGTGGAGGTACCCCACCAGATTGAAAAGTACAAGGGCAAAATCTGTCTCGCCACATGTTTTCTGGTGGCTCTGTCTCTTTCAGACCCAGAAATCTGTTTATCATGTCGTATCAGACTTGTTATGAAGCATGAGTGTGTATTAGCCAACCTGACAGTGTGTGTGTGTGTGTGTGTGTGTATATATGTTTGTGTTTGTGTATATTTTGATTGGCTCGCTTGTTGATCTTTCTGTCAATTCTCATTCATTGTCTTGTCTGTCCCTCAGTGATCAACCTACTGGAGGCTCTCAACATGTCCCGCCCCTTAAAGGGTGTATCCAAAGTCCAGGGGGAGTGGCCTGGAACCCAGGCCTACAAACTCCGCCCCCGCCCCCGCTCACCTCACCTGACCCTTCCCGAACAATACTCCCACTACCTTGTTTCCTCACTGCAAGGCAGTCTGGGAATTCACCTGATGGCACGTCAGGGTGCAGACTCCAGTGGCACTCTGCTCTCTTTCTCCTCCTCTTCCTCTTCCTCGCCCCTCCTCCAACTCTACTCCTCTACCCGCTCCAAATCTCTGCGTCTGGACCACCAGGCTGGCTTGGAAGGCCAGGGACTTGCCAGTGTCCTGTTCCCAGGAGGAAGTCCCTTCTCTGGGGGAGGCTGGGTGCGGTTGGCCCTGGCCCTGGAGGCTGGCCGTGTGTCTCTGTTTGTAGACTGTAGAGAGGCAGTGGTTATACAGAGAGACAAAGAGGAGAGAGTCAAACTACAGCTGCCCCCAGACCTAGTCATCACACTGGCCAGCACACAGGGTGACATGGAGAGCAAGTTCACTGTGAGTAAACACACTTGCACACATATATTTACACACATGCAAGTATGCACTCGATAACTGTTTCTCTTTCTCTCTCTCCCTCTCTGTCCCCCCTTCTATTGCTCCATCACTGTCTCTCTGTAGGGTTATGTGCAGATAGCTGAGATCTCTACCAGAGCGTATCAGAGGCGTCCGTGGCAATGTGACAACATTACAGGTACAGGTTTTTTAACCTGGCTATTGGTTTTATGGCTACTTTGCCATTAAGACAAGTCCATGTCATTCTCTACGAATGAGGAACTGAGTGTACTAATCTATTACTGTAGTATTAGCCCTCCTTCAGCTCCTCACACTCCCTGTCATATAATAATCCAGCCATTATGATTGGCTGGAACAGGGTCATGAATTTTGACCTCTTTGACCTCTAGTCCTCTCTGATCTCACTCTGACAGGACCACCCTGAGGCCAGACCACCCAATCACAGAAAGACGTGTGTGTGTGGGGGGGGGGGGGGGGGGGTTGTATTACTATCCTTGTGGAAAACCCCAAAAGTCCCCACAAGAATAGTAAAACAAGGAAAATTCTCCCTCGTGGGACATTTACCAGGTTCCCACAAGGACAAAGGATATTTTAGGCTTAGGGGTTAGGTTTAGGGTTACAATTAGAGTTAGGGTTATAATTAGGGTTAGGAGTTAGGGTTATGGAAAATAGTATTTTGAATGGAAATAAATGTTAGGTCTCCACAAGGATAGTAAAACATATGCGGGCATGTGTGCTCGTGTGTGTGTGTGTCCTCTTGTAGATGCTTGTGCGTGTGTGTGCGCTGTGGGCTCTGGGGACTAGTGTAGATATTATCCGTGGTCCCCCGGCTACTTCCTATAGGTTGTTTATTAATGAGTTCTAAGTTTAGAGTCTAACTGTTAATTCACATTTTCAGACGGATTAACTACTGTTTTTGTATTAGATCAACTGATTACTGGCTTCCTCCTCTCCCTCCCTCTTTCACTCTCGCTCCCCTTTCCCCTCATCCCCCCTCACTCACTCTCTTTCTCTGTTCTTCTCCCCTCACCCTTCCCCTCTTTCTCAGATTCTCTGCATGGCCCTCCCCATGCCCAGCTCAATAACTCTGCTCCAGTAGACAGGGTTGACAGTGGACCTGGGCTGGAACCTCAGCAGGATATAGCCAACTACCAGCCACATAACCCCTCTCTCCACCCCCATCATCCCCAGGGCGACCAGCCCCAGAGGGGTGGGGTGCTTCTGGGTCCTCCAGCACCCCATGGGGTGAAACCTGTGTCTCAGTTCCAGGGCGAGGACTGGCTGAGGGGGTTGGAGGAGAGGCTAGAGGGCCTGGAGCGCATGCTGGACATGGTCAAGGCCCAGGTAGCCACAGCAAAGTCATGTATTATATAATGTGATGTTTTTTTAAAGATTTCAATGGGCAATTGAGGTATACTCATCCTTATTCACGCAAGACTGACTATTGACTATGTATTTCTGTGTGTGTGTCTCTGTGTGTGTGTGTAGAATGTGGACCTGCAGGCGCGTGTGCAGTATCTGGAGGGGTGTGAGTGTGTGAGGCGTGGGTGTGTGTGGGAGGGGAGACAGGTGGAGGAGGGGCATCGCTGGGAGACGCACCGGAACACATTCTGTACCTGCACCTCTGGACAGGTCACCTGCTCTGCTCCTACTGACGGTCGGTACCGTACTGCACACACACAAACACAGGCATACAAGTGTTTCACACTAAGATTTGTTTCAGCAGCAGTGGCAAAGTAAGTGCGGGTGGTGGGGAATATACACATTTAGCCATGGGGCAGAGATACATTTTCACAGTTTTAATGCTAGTTTCTTGCAATTCTACACATTTTTCATGGGGCTAAGATGAAAAAAATGCTGTTTTAAAGCAAATTTCTTGCAATTCTACACATTTTGCCATGGTTTCACACTGGGCACATACATCAATTCAATGTATTTCCACATTGGTTCAATGTCATTTCATTAAAATTATGTGGAATCAACGTTGATTCAATCACCGTGTGGATTTTGACGTGTTCTTATGTTATCTGAGTCACTCAAACATATAACAAAATCAATGGGGGCCCCATGCCAGGACATTTTTGGTTTGTTTTTATTTTGGTGATTGTTAGGTCTCAAAGATGATCCTATTTAAAATATGTAGCTCCATTATATACTTCACAGTTCCTTCAGAAAGTATTCAGACCCATTGACTTTTTCCACACTTTGTTACGTGTCAGCCTTATTATATATTATATTATTATATAGAAAATAAAATGGTCCTCAGCAATCTACATACAATACCCCATAATGACAAAGGAAAAAACATAAAAACTGAAATAGCTTATTTACATAAGTATTCAGAACCTTTTTTATGAGACATGAAATTGGGCGCAGGTGCATCCTGTTTCCATTGATCATTCTTGAGATGTTGATTGCAGTCCACCTGTTGTAAATTCAATTGATTAGAGATGACTTGGAAAGTGCATGTCAGAGCAAAAACCAAGCTATGAAGTCAAAGGAAGGTCCGTAGAGCTCAGAGACAGTATTGTGTCGAGGCGCAGATTTGGGGAAGGGTACCAACACATTTTCCAAGGTTCCCAAGAACACAGTGGCCTCCATCATTCTTAAATCGAAGAAGTTTGGAACCATCAACACTCTTCCTAAAGCTGGAGCAATCGGGGGAGAAGGGACTTGGTCAGGGAGGTGACCAAGAACCCAATGGTCACTCTGTCAGAGCTTTAGAGTTCCTCTGTGGGAGAACATTCCAGAAGGACAAACATCTCTGCAGCACTCCACCAATCAGGCCTTTATGTTAGAGTGGCCAGACAGAAGCCACTCCTCAGTAAAAGGCCCAAAAGGCACCTAAATACTCTCAAACATAAGAAACAAAATTCTCTGGTCTGATGAAACCAAGATAGAACTCTGTGGCCTGAATGCCAAGCGTCACGTCTGGAGGAAACCTGGCACCATCCCTACTGGGAAGCATGATGGCGTCAGCATCTCTCTGTGGAGATGTTTTTCAGTGGCAGGGACTGGTACTAGTCAGAGGCAAACATTAAAGGAGAAAAGTACAGAGAGATCCTTGATGAAAACCTGCACCAGAGCGCTCAGAACCTTAGACTGGGGTGAAGGTTCACTTTCCAACAGGACAACGACCCTAAGTACACAGCCAAGACAACGCAGGAGTGGCTTCGGAACAAGTCTCTGAATGTCCTTGAGTATCCCAGCGAGAGCTCGGACTTGAACCCGATCAAACATCTCTGGAGAGACCTGAAAATAGCTGTGCAGCAATGCTCCCCATCCAACCTGACAGAGCTTGAGAGGATCTACAGAGAAGAATGGGAGAAACTCTCCAAATACAGGTGTGCCAAGCTTGTAAAAACATCATATCCAAGAAGACTCTAGGCTGTAATAGCTGCCAAAGGTGCTTAAGCAAAGTACTGAGTAAAAGGTCTGAATACTTATGTAAATGGTGATATTTCAGTTTTATTTTTATTTATAAATTAGCAAAAATGTATAAAAAAAAAACGTTTTTGCTTTGTCATTATGGGGTATTGTGTTTGGATTGAAGAGGGGAAAAAATGATTTAATCAATTTTAGATTAAGGCTGTAACCTAACATAATGTGGAAAAGGTCAAGCGGTCTGAATACTTTCCTAAGGCACTGTACCGTATATCTGGTTTAAGTATCAGATTTTTGGGAGTGGCGGCAACGTTTTATGAATATGGGTAAACACTGCACACACACACACATGCACAAGACACAAACAACACTCACCCACACAAGCATCCAATGTGTGAAACAAACAGAGGCATACATTGCTGCCCCCCCAGAATCCCGCCCGTGTCGTAATGGGGGTGTGTGTGTCTCTTTGACCTCTGACCTTGCTGGGTTCCGCTGCCTCTGCCCCCCCTATACCACCGGGACATACTGTGAAACACAGCTAACACAGGTACTACCACATAGAATAGACATTTAAACTATTCTAGATTAGTGTATTAGACTAGACAAAACTTGACCATACTAGTGTAGTGTGTTGGTGTGATCCTTGTGGCTGCTTGGTTTATCTGACAGGTCAGCAGAACATTTGACAGGCTTGAGGTGGGTCAGAACTCTGACAGGTTTGGACACCACTTTATAGAGTTTTGTGTTTTCTAGAGTTGTGTGTTGTAGAGTTTTCTTGTGTCCTGCAGAGCTGTGTGTTTTCTAGAGATGTGTGTGAGTACTGTAGAACTTTTTCCTTTCCGGGGAAATCACTGTCAAAAGCTCTTGAGGACCACCATTAACAGTCGCAATTTTTATTTAACATAAAATATCTTAGCCGTCAAATTTAGAGTACATTTTTACAGCGAATGTAACAGATTAAACATGACCCCACTAAGCCACCCTGCTTCTTGACAGACTGCTTGCTTAACCCGGAAGCCAGCCGCACCAATCTGTCGTACAGCTGGCGACCGAAGTTATTATTTTTGGAAGAAAAACAAATTAAAACAATTGAGGCCCACCTACAGTACCTCCGCATACCACAAGTTAAAAACCACTGCTGTAGAGTTGTGTTGTAGAGTTGCGTGTGAGCTGCAGAGCTGTGTTTTCTAGAGTTTTGCTTTGCTGTAGATTTGCATGCTGAGTAGTTAGTTTTGTAGATTTTTCCTAAGATGTAAATAGCGTGTAGTGGTCTGCTGTGGGGTAGTGCTGTGTTGGTAAACAATCTGGGTTGAGTTTCCCAAAGCCTTCATAGCTAAAGTTGTACTTTTCTCTCAAGGACTGAGACCCAAATTACTCTGAAAGTCGATTTATGTTCAATCCGAGATCTGCAGTGGCCACATAGCATTTACAGCAATGCGGCCTCTGCAGAAGTCAGAACATTCATACTTCTTGCACTTCGGGGAGCTGTCATACGCATCCAATAAATTGGTCTGCACCACACCACTCGTAGTGATTCAGATATAATCTCTTTAGCCATCCAGCTAATTACGAGCAACTGCCTAAACGAAAAGACAAAACATGACCTCTTCTGAGATGTTGGAGTCCGTTTCCCAGCACTTGACATAGGAGCTCAGCCAAGATAGCATGAGGGTAAAAGGCTGCACAGTTTTCCCACCTGCATCTCCATCCCGAATCTCACAATTGCCCCCCGGCAAAAAATAGCATAGATTTAGGCTATTGTTTATATGTGTATTTCACACTATGTTGAGGTAACAATCAGAGTATAATGCTTGATTGTATGTAAACCCCAACACATGTTCATGTCATCGTTATCAATCAACTGCATTACTGTTAAAACCGACTTTGACTGCCACCACCACTTTTTACAAACCTGAAAAGGGACAACTTCTAAATGTAATGCAGTGAAAACAGCCAAATATATCCAAATGGGATTTTGGTAACCATATACTGGGCCTGTTACAATATATCAATCATGACGGATTTGACAAATATCCACTTTGTTAGATCAGATTTGTTGAATGTGTGCCAATCCAGCATCCTTCTATCCCCCACTATCTGCTCTCCATTGACCTCTTTACCGCATCTATCCCCATTATCTCGCCCGATCTCTTTCCAGGCGTTCAAACTCATGTTGGTGTCTTTTAAATTCCTACACGAGGTATCATAAAGATGTATTTTATTTGTGAACTTGTTCTTAACAGTGGTGAGAGGAGGACGGCTCATAATAATGTCTGGAACAGTGTGAATGGAATGGCATTAAAGACATGGAAACCATGTGTTTGATACAATTCCACTGATTCCACTCCAGCCATTACCAGGGGCCTGTTCTCCCAATTAAGGTGCCACTAACCTCCTGTGGTTCTGATAGCCTTTCATAAAAGTTATCCATGTTTGTTGTCAAGGAAGTTGTCAAGGAAGTTAGTTTGTGTTTATACAGGATGTACCACCCCCACCAACCATCAACCAATCATTTCAATGCGGCGCTATACGGAGCTATGCAGGGCCCTCCGCATTGTTGCTAAATTTGGGAGGTGCACGGTGTCACCGTATGGAGCTCGATTTGGCCTCTGTAATCCTCTTGAGGCTTAGCAATTGCAATCACACCCGCCGTACGGAAACCTCCTGACCGCATTGCTGGATCAAGTACAAATCGTCTTTTAAACAAAGTGCTTCATTCATTGTCAAAAATACATTTCTCAATTGTTACTCTCTCAGGCCTGGTGCGGCTAGGTTGTTGAGAGAAAAACTCCACTTTATCTACGAGGTTTTCTGGAAACTCGCACTGCTTTGTAGTACTTAATGCCTAACATTAGACTAGCATTGTCCTGATGTTTGATGGAGAATGCTGCACTGAGTTAGGGAGGGTTAAAGGCGCTGTGTGTGTGTGTGTGTGTGTGTGTGTGTGTGTGTGTGTGTGTGTGTGTGTGTGTGTGTGTGTGTGTGTGTGTGTGTAGGCATGCTGGCAGCCCCGTCCAGAGGGCAGCTGTAGAGGTCAGAGTTTGCCTCAGCGTCGCTGGTCCTTCAGCCCCGCCCATGGCCGCTGTGACCACTTCCTGTTCTGCACAGGAAACAGCAACAACAACTTCCTCTCCCTCGAGGCCTGCCAGGAGCAGTGCATGATGGGAGCCTGCTGCTTCCGCCTGCCCAAACCGAGCCCTCTCATTGGCTACGACAGCCAGGGCAACGGTCGCCATGGATACAACACAACCTCCAACCAGGAGCAGAGTGGAAGGGGCCAAAAGGAGGAAGAGGCATGGTTTGGAGAAATAACTGACAAGGAGGACGGATCTGATCACTTTGGTTACCAGTGGTTCAACCTGACCAGGCCAGACCAGCAGAGAGAAAGAAAGGAGGAGAGAGGGAGAGAGAAAAATGCTCGTGGGTTTGACGGGACAGATGCTGATTTCATCTACAGCTGTGAGTACCTGTCTGTGTCAGCCTGTCAGGCCAGGGTCAGGGACCTGCAGGGTGAGGGAGAGGCTGTGAGTTTCTCCCCCGGCCAGCGCTGCTCTGAGGTGGGTTGCGTCCACGCCTGTGGCTGCCTCTACCATAGCCTGCCTCGGAGCTACGGGGAGAGGTTCAGGCATGGCTGTGAAGAGTGTTTGTGTGATCAAAGCGGAGCGGTGCAGTGTGGGTGTAGTCAACTGACACAGCGGAAGGAGATACGAGACCTGACCCTGAAAGAGAGACGCCAGTACCAACGAGCCATCAGGAGGCTCTACGCACAGCCAGGTACACCTGTGTACAGCTAACTCCCAACTAGATAGTTACACCTGTGTACAGCTAACTCCCAACTAGCAAGGTACACCTGTGTACAGCTAACTCCCAACCAGCTAGGTACACCTGTGTACAACTAACTCCCAACCAGCTAGGTACACCTGTGCACAACTAACTCCCAACCAGCTAGGTACACCTGTGTACAACTAACTCCCAACCAGCTAGGTACACCTGTGTACAACTAACTCCCAACCAGCTAGGTACACCTGTGTACAACTAACTCCCAACTAGCTAGGTACAACTGTGTACAGCTAACTCCCAACCAGCTAGGTACACCTGTGTACAACTAACTCCCAACCAGCTAGGTACACCTGTGTACAGCTAACTCCCAACCAGCTAGGTACACCTGTGTACAGCTAACTCCCAACCAGCTAGGTACACCTGTGTACAGCTAACTCCCAACTAGCTAGGTACACCTGTGTACAACTAACTCCCAACCAGCTAGGTACACCTGTGTACAACTAACTCCCAACTAGCTAGGTACACCTGTGTACAACTAACTCCCAACTAGCTAGGTACACCTGTGTACAGCTAACTCCCAACCAGCTAGGTACACCTGTGTACAACTAACTCCCAACCAGCTAGGTACACCTGTGTACAACTAACTCCCAACTAGCTAGGTACACCTGTGTACAACTAACTCCAAACTAGCTAGGTACACCTGTGTACAACTAACTCCCAACCAGCTAGGTACACCTGTGTACAACTAACTCTCAACTAGCTAGGTACACCTGTGTACAACTAACTCCCAACCAGCTAGGTACACCTGTGTACAACTAACTCCCAACTAGCTAGGTACACCTGTGTACAACTAACTCCCAACTAGCTAGGTACACCTGTGTACAGCTAACTCCCAACTAGCTAGGTACACCTGTGTACAACTAACTCCCAACCAGCTAGGTACACCTGTGTACAGCTAACTCTCAACTAGCTAGGTACACCTGTGTACAGCTAACTCTCAACTAGCTAGGTACACAGGTGTACAACTAACTCCCAACCAGCTAGGTACACCTGTGTACAACTAACTCTCAACTAGCTAGGTACACCTGTGTACAACTAACTCCCAACTAGCTAGGTACACCTGTGTACAACTAACTCTCAACTAGCTAGGTACACCTGTGTACAGCTAACTCCCAACCAGCTAGGTACACCTGTGTACAACTAACTCCCAACCAGCTAGGTACACCTGTGTACAACTAACTCCCAACCAGCTAGGTACACCTGTGTACAACTAACTCTCAACTAGCTAGGTACACCTGTGTACAGCTAACTCTCAACTAGCTAGGTACACAACTGTTGTTGTTTTGGCTCTGTACTCCATCACTTTGGATTTGAAGTGATACAATGACAATGAGGTTAAAGTGCAGACTGTCAGTTTTAATTTGAGGGGTATTTTCATCCATATCGGTACACCGTGTAGAAATTACTGCACTTTTTGTGTCATGATGAGTGTCATGTAACAGGGGAGGTTAGCATTTTTGTGGGAGTATGATATTTGTGTGTCTAACTTCGTCACTCATCATTATCCACGATTAATGTAGGATTATCCGCAATCATGGTAGCATCCACATTAATGTAGAAGTGTTTAGAAACATATTCTATTGTTATTTACAATAAAAGTTACTCCAAAATGACACAATACCATTTATCATTCACTTCTATAGGGCACAAAATAATCTGAAACATGACCAAAACAAAAAGCAAATGGATCCAACAAATTTGTAGAGTCACAAGCTTGATGTGGCTTTGCGTGCTATGAAAATGGGACCAAATAATTAACTTTTGACTTCTTTAATACACATGTAAATGAATTTGTGCTAATACTTTTGGTCTAAAAGTTTTTCTAAACGGTTCAACCGATATGGTTGAAAATACCTTCAAACTAAAGCTGTCAGTCTGCACTTTAACCTCTTAGTCATTGTATAATTTCAAATCCAAAGTGCTGGAGTACAGAGCCAACTACAAAAATTCACTGTCCCAACACCTCAGGATTTCCGTTAGCTAGTAATAGCCGGCTTTTGCCCCCCCCCCCCCCCCCCCCCCCAAAAATAATGAAAAGCCGATTAAATAAAACTGCCGCCGGTCAATTGGCCGGGAGAAAAAAAATGTTGCATTACTAAATAATACTTTTTTAGCCTAAATTGGTGCTTGTGTATTTTTGTTAGTCGTTATGTTTATCACACATGCACAGCATACAGCTACAGAGCCTATTCTGTCAGACAGTGCGAGCTGCTGCTACAGCTCCTCAAAAAGCGAATTTGTTACTGCAAGAGTGAAACATTGTTTTATAAGCCCAATCATTGCGCAACAATTATAAATTCAATCGTATGTTAAAAACTGTTTTGATGGCCACGATTAAAAAGCGCTGCTATTTAAATTTCTCAACTGATAATTGAAGCACATTTCCAATTCGCTATTCAAGTGCATAGGCAACGGTAGGCAGGCTTCATCACGTCACACACCAACTTACAATGAGCTGGAGGCAGTATGCCTTTTGAACACATATACTTAATTGTTTGAAACCTGAACATTTTAATGAATATTATGAGGCATGTCTTGCTTTGCTTCAAAGTAAAATCTGACCTTAAAAAAATACTTCCATATGCTATTGACACCAGAGCTTATTTGTCTCATGTTCTATTGGTTTTCAAATCAACTTTCTTTCATTGTCCAGTAGCCATAGGCACGATCCTAGTCATATTAGCAATCCATGCTAGTTGTTGCATCTTTAGATCTCCCCTCTTTCTAAATTTCGAACAGATATTTTCATCTCTCTCACATAAAACCTCTCGCATGTGCAGTGAGCTTTTGACAACAGTGTGTTCCCGCTAATTGCATTATGCAAAGAACTTTTGCGACTAAAAACAACAAGGTAACTAATGTAAAATATACTGTGTCTGTAAAATGTATATACTGTAGGTTCAGAACTTTTGTGAAACAACAGAGATAGATGGGAGGGGTTGAGGCTAGCTGAAGAATGAGATTCAAAACAAACAAAAGATAAATATTGTAAACTACATTGTGTCTGTAAAATGTACATAGTATGTATAGTAGAAGCTGGAAGTAAAAGCCTAAGTGTTGTTGTCCATTAGTTTACTCCAATTAGGGGAGGGGTGGTAGGGTTCTGGGAAAATAATAACGGAAAATATACTTAAATATATATATAATAATATATATATATACAGTTGAAGTCGGAAGTTTACATACACCTTAGCCAAACACATTTAAACTCAGTTTTTCACAATTCCTGACATTTAGGTCAGTTAGGATCACCACTTTATTTTAAGAATGTGAAATGTCAGAATAATAGTAGAGAGAATTACTTATTTCAGATTTTATTTCTTTCATCACATTCCCATTCTCAATTAGTATTTGGTAGCATTGCCTTTAAATTGTTTAACTTGAGTCAAACATTTCGGAAAGCCTTCCACAAGCTTCCCACAATACGTTGGGTGAATTTTGTCCCATTCCTCCTGACAGAGCTTGTGTAACTGAGTCAGGTGTGTAGGCCTCCTTGCTCGCACAGGCTTTTTCAGTTCTGCCCACAAATTTTCTATAGGATTGAGGTCAGGGCTTTGTGATGGCCACTCCAATACCTTGACTTTGTTGTCCTTAAGCCATTTTGCCACAACTTTGGAAGAATGCTTTGGGTCATTATCTATTTGGAAGACCCATTTGTGACCAAGCTTTAACTTCCTGACTGATGTCCTGAGATGTTGCTTCAATATATCCACGTACCTTTCCTCCCTCGTGATCCCATCTATTTTGTGAAGTGCACCAGTCCCTCCTGCAGCAAAGCACCCCCACAACATGATGCTGCCACCCCAGTGCTTCACGGTTGGGATGGTGTTCCACAGCTTGCAGGCCTCCCCTTTTTTCCTCCAAACACAACGATGGTCATTATGGCCAAACAGTTCTATTTTTGTTTCATCAGACAAGAGGACATTTCTCCAAAAAGTACGATCTTTGTCCCCATGTGCAGTTGCAAACCGCAGTCTGGCTTTTTTTTATGGCAGTTTTGGAGCAGTGGCTTCTTCCCTGCTTTCAGGTGATGTCGATATAGGAATCGTTTTACTGTGGGTATAGATACTTTTGTACCTGTTTCCTCCAGAATCTTCACATGGTCCTTTGTTGTTGTTCTGGTATTGATTTGCACGTTTCACACCAAAGTACGTTAATCTCTAGGAGACTGAACGTGTCTCCTTCCTGAGCAGTATGACGGCTGCGTGGTCCAATGGTGTTTATACTTGCGTACTATTGTTTGTACAGATGAACGTGGTACCTTCATGCGTTTGAAAATTGCTCCCAAGGATGAACCAGACTTGTGGAGGTTTACAATTTGTTTTCTGAGGTCTTGGCTGATTTCTTTTGATTTTCCCATGATGTCAAGCAAAGAGGCACTGAGTTTGAAGGTAGGCCTTGAAATACATCCACACCTCCAATTGACTCAAATTGTGTCAATTAGCCTATCAGAAGCTTCTAAAGCCATGACATAATTTTCTGGAATTTTCCAAGCTGTTTAAAGGCACAGTCAATTTAGTGTATGTAAACTTCTGACTCACTGGCATTGTGATACAGTGAAATAATCTGTCTGTAAACAATTGTTGGAAAAAGTACATGTGTCATGCACAAAGTTGATGTCCTAACTGACTTGCCAGAACTGTAGTTTGTTAACAACAAATTTGTGGAGTGGTTGAAAACGGAGTTTTAATGACTCCAACCTAAGTGAATGTAAACTTCCGACTTCAACTGTATATACAATACCTACCAGTCAAAAGTTTGGACACACCTACTCATTCCAGGGTTTTTCTTTATTTTTACTATTTTCTACATTGTAGTAGTAGTAATAGTTTGTCAACATTTTAAGCTAAACGATCTGATCTGTTGCATCAGCCTCATTGCTTTTTCAAGTTTTCTTTTCATGTAGCCTAGGCCTACTGGTTGCATAATTTTGGGATCTATCGTCCCACAACTGTCCCAGAGTCTGTTTGGAATAGGCTATTTTTTCTTACACAGAACAACAAGCTGACCAATAGAATAGGTACACTTTTCTCCTATGGGGGATATTAGATTGACATAGGCTAGTGATTTTGCTGTTCGTTACCCATCTTGATGGCTGAGGAAAAGTAAATGTGGCAGTTATTCTAACATCTTCAAAGTGCGCACGCGAATTCGGACACCGCCGTTACATCTTCTAGTTGCATATTCTGTTAAGATGAATAAACATGAAGGTGATTTCTGTCATTCTAAGCATCTTGGGTGGACGCCTTAATCAGGTTAATGTGTCAAATGTCCGTTAAATTATTATTAAATTAAAAGACTGACGGTCAAATGTCCGGCGCCACATCTTCCTAACGGAAACCCTGGATACCTGTACAGCTAACTCCCTAGCTAGCTAGACACACCTGTACAGCTAACTCCCTAGCTAGCTAGATACACTTGTACAGCTAACTCCCTAGCTAGCTAGATACACCTGTACAGCTAACTCCCTAGCTAGCTAGATACACCTGTACAGCTAACTCCCTAGCTAGCTAGATATTCCTGTACAGCTAACTCCCTAGCTAGCTAGATACACCTGTACAGCTAACTCCCTAGCTAGCTAGATACACCTGTACAGCTAACTCCCTAGCTAGCTAGATACACCTGTACAGCTAACTCCCTAGCTAGCTAGATACACTTGTACAGCTAACTCCCTAGCTAGATACACCTATACAGCTAACTCCCTAGCTAGCTAGATACACCTGTACAGCTAACTCCCTAGCTAGCTAGAGACACCTGTATAGCTAACTCCCTACTAGCGAGGTACACCTTATATATCTAACTCCCTACTACTTTATTATCCGTTTACAGCTTTAACTTAAAATGCTGCCAGTGAAATGTCCCTAACGGAAACCCTGGTACACCTGTATAGCTAACTCCCTAGCTAGCTAGGCACATCTGTCCCACAACTGTCCCAGAGTCTGTTTGGAATAGGCTATTTTTTCTTACACAGAACAACAAGCTGACCAATAGAATAGGTACACTTTTCTCCTATGGGGGATATTAGATTGACATAGGCTAGTGATTTTGCTGTTCGTTACCCATCTTGATGGCTGAGGAAAAGTAAATGTGGCAGTTATTCTAACATCTTCAAAGTGCGCACGCGAATTCGGACACCGCCGTTACATCTTCTAGTTGCATATTCTGTTAAGATGAATAAACATGAAGGTGATTTCTGTCATTCTAAGCATCTTGGGTGGACGCCTTAATCAGGTTAATGTGTCAAATGTCCGTTAAATTATTATTAAATTAAAAGACTGACGGTCAAATGTCCGGCGCCACATCTTCCTAACGGAAACCCTGGATACCTGTACAGCTAACTCCCTAGCTAGCTAGACACACCTGTACAGCTAACTCCCTAGCTAGCTAGATACACTTGTACAGCTAACTCCCTAGCTAGCTAGATACACCTGTACAGCTAACTCCCTAGCTAGCTAGATACACCTGTACAGCTAACTCCCTAGCTAGCTAGATATTCCTGTACAGCTAACTCCCTAGCTAGCTAGATACACCTGTACAGCTAACTCCCTAGCTAGCTAGATACACCTGTACAGCTAACTCCCTAGCTAGCTAGATACACCTGTACAGCTAACTCCCTAGCTAGCTAGATACACTTGTACAGCTAACTCCCTAGCTAGATACACCTATACAGCTAACTCCCTAGCTAGCTAGATACACCTGTACAGCTAACTCCCTAGCTAGCTAGAGACACCTGTATAGCTAACTCCCTACTAGCGAGGTACACCTTATATATCTAACTCCCTACTACTCTATTATCCGTTTACAGCTTTAACTTAAAATGCTGCCAGTGAAATGTCCCTAACGGAAACCCTGGTACACCTGTATAGCTAACTCCCTAGCTAGCTAGGCACATCTGTATAGCAAACTCCCTACTAGCTAGGTACACATGTATAGCTAACTCCCTACTAGCCTGGTATACCTTTACAGTTAATGCTAACTCTAAGAACCAGGTACACCTGACAGCTTAATCTAGTAGCTAGATACACATGTATAGCTAACTCTACTAGCTAGGTACACTTGTACAGCTAACTCTACTAGCTAGGTACACTTGTACAGCTAACTCTACTAGCTAGGTACACTTGTACAGCTAACTCTACTAGCTAGGTACACTTGTACAGCTAACTCTACTAGCTAGGTACTCTGTACAGCTTACTCTACTAGCTAGATACACTTTTACAGCTAACTCTATTAGCCAGGTACTCATGTACAGCTAACTCTTTACTACCCAAGTGTATAGCTAACTGACATTTGTTCTCTATTATACCTTGGATCAGTCTTGTTTTCATGTTGGATTTTGTGTAGGTGTATGGGATGGTTTCACCAAGCTGAGAGCTGAGTTCTCCCCTCAGGCTGGTGACCACACCTACTTCCTGCCCTGGCAGCGCTACTTCCTGCGGGTGGTGGAGCAGGAGCTCCAGGCTGTGTCGTCATGCCAACTGGGTGTTCCGTACTTCGAGTGGACGGTCGACTCTGGTGATCTTTTGACCTCAGCTGTCTGGCAGCCCGAGATGTTTGGAGGGGACGGAGAGAGAGAGAGGAATGGCGAGAGGGAAAGGGATGAAGAGAGGGATAGAGTGAGTGAGGGGGATGGAGAGCAAGAGAGCAACTATGTCTCAGGCTGTGTCCCCCACCACTCCTTCCAGGGCTTGTCTGCACGGTTTCACTGGTCCCCCTGTCTACGACGGAGCTTCAACACCTCGGTTAGCCTCATGATTTTACAATTTTCCTCATGTTTTGAAGCTGTATACACTATGAAATGATTACTGTATGTCATTGCTAAAGGTCAATAAAGTGATCTTTATTTGTCTGTCATGTTTTCCTCTGACGTTGTCCCTTGGTCTCAGCAGGTGTCTGTGCCTGACGCGGTGAGCGTCCAGAGGCTACTGTCTCAGGGAAACTTCCTGTTGTTCTCCCAGGCTCTGCAGGGGCTGTCTGGGCTATTTAGGCTCTGGGTGGGGGGCCACATGGCTTCTCCTCTGGCCGCCTATGACCCCCTCTACCTCTCACACGCCGCTTTCATCGACAAGCTCTGGACACACTGGCAGGACAGGCACAGAGACGTGCACACTCATGAAGAAGCTCATGGGCACACTCACCTACACACCAAGTACCCGGTGAGGCAGCGTCTCGTCAAGATGAAGCCGTTCGGCATTGCTCCTGATGATGTGATGTCTTCACGGGAACAACTGTGTGTGGTGTATGTACCCATAACCCTCGGAGCTCCCTGCAATGTGACATCATCACTCCTTGCCGAAAGAGGGAAGGGCCGCCACAGAGGAGCGAAAGACACTGCCAGCTATCACAGAAAGAGACAAGATACACAAAACAACCATAAACACAGCACCTATGATTACAATGCACAAAGCTATGATGGCTTTGACCACAGTGGTTACAATCGCAATGGATATGACAGACAAGGTTTCAACCGCATGGGCTGGGACCTGCTTGGTTACAGTAAGGATGGTTTGGACCGTGACCACATCGACAGAGAGGGCTATGACATTTCTGGATACAACCGCTATGGGTTTAACCGCCACAATGTTACATGGTTCGGGATGCGCTGGGATGGATTGTTTATGAGGGGGGAGGAGAGAGAAGAGGAGACTCAAGGGGAGAAAGAGAAGGAGAGTGAGGTGAGAGAGGAGAGTAGAGAGGAGGAGGAGAGAGAAAGAGAGAAGGTTATGTCAGAGCTCTTTAGCGACAGTGGCTACAATGTTTATGGTTTCGACCCCTTTGGTTTGGACCGGGGTGGTTTTGATGCATTTGGATTTCGACCAGACGGTTACGATAAGGACAGCTGTAACTGGTTCTACAACGGACCGCACTACCTACGGTTCTATTACCACACCCAACAGCAGCTAATTTCAACCAATCAACACACTCTTAACCACATTACAAGAACCTGCTCTCCAATCACAGCCCTGCCTCAGCACTGGCCTTTGCAGGATTGGATGGCTCTGGATCAAGAGGAGAGCCAAGCCCTGATTGGTCAGCTGGAGCGGGAGTGGGCGGGACAGAAGCATTCTGATGACTACTACACCCACAAGGTGATGTCACAGAGGGGACGGGGCATTTGGCTGCCAATCACCCCAGACAGCAGGTAACCATCGGTCAATTAGAGAGGGGGTGTAAACAGTAGCCAGTGAGTCGTGAATATATCTCTTTAGAGTAGAAGTTGTTATTGTATCTTCTCATTGGTTTGTGTGTGTGTTGTAGGTTTTGTTTTGAACTACACTGGTTTTCCGGTTGTCCTCTTGGCTCTGCCCCCATGACCTGCCCTGACCTCTGCCGTGAAGCCCGTTGTCTTGGTAACCCGATGGCTGAGTGTCGTTTGCGGAACTGTGGCTCCTGCTTTACTGAGTGGCTTGACCCAACCACCGGAGCGTACGTCATCTGCCAGGGCTGGTAACCAGTGCTGACCGGCGCCCATGTCATTCAGCGTAGTGGAAGATGACTAGAAAATGCTTTTTTATCATGAAAAACGTATGCAGTTCGACATCAGAGCTTTCATTACCAAGGCTGGTTACCAATTCTGGAGATAGGACACTTTTCTCTTTCTGGAATACACTTTGATGATGGGTTGGAATGAAAGTCTGCACACCCTGTAGCACTTCCTTTGAATATTTAACTGAAGTAGGAGATATTTAGACATTAGGAGGTGTAATCAATGTACCACACTGTATTAGATAAAGGGAGTGAATGTTTCTAGTGTTCTTTGTTGCTGCTTTTACTCTTCATCTATTAAGCTGTTTACCCACCACATGATATTCACCACACACACACACACACCCTGGCATTTGTAAAATGTGTCTTTGTTCTGTCATGTTCCCTATAGAAATGAAAAGGTTACTTATTTTTAAAGCAAGTTCCATCTCCACACACACATATACACACAGTAGGCCGGTATATGTCGAATGGGTCTCTGTTCTGTCATGTTCCCTATAGAAACGACCCTGTTGGAATGTACTGTAAACATGATATTATGCCTTCAATCTCTCTCTCTCTCTCTCTTTCTCTCTCTCTCTCTCTCTCTCTCTCTCTCTCTCTCTCTCTCTCGTTCTCCCTCTCTCTCTCTCTCTCTCTCTCTCTCTCTCTCTCTCTCTCTCTCTCTCTCTCTCTCTCTCTCCCCCCTCTCCCCCTCTCTCTCTCCGTCTTCTCTTAATTTCTCTCTCCATCCCTCACACTCTCTCATTCCTACCACTCTCTCTTATCTTCTGTCTTAATCAGTTTTTATTTCTCTTTCCCCATTCTCTCTGTCTACTGTCTTTGTCTCCTCTTGTTTTTTTATGTCCATCTTTCTTTTCTGCCCATCTCTCTTAATTGTTTCTGATGGCATCCAGCCGACACACACACACACACACACACAAACACGCACTCATACACTCTTTGATCTTTCTGCATTGGCCTGCATGCTCGGATGAGTGGCGGAAATGCTTCCTGGCATTGGTGGGCAGCCTCACACACAGACACACACACACACACACACACACACACACACACACACACACACAAACTGTTGCTCTGACAAGTCAATTGTGTGTTAATGTACTCACCGGGGCAGTCTCTAACTCTGTACCACCGCAGGCACCTCTGTTTATGGTTACAGCTGTAAAACATCTCTCTCTGTGGGTGTGTGTGTGTGTGTGTGTTTGTGCGCATGTGTGCGTGTGTGCGTGTGTGTGTGTGTTTGTGCGCATGTGTGTATGTGTGTGTGTTATATGAGCAGCATGCTGTTGTGTCATTACTAAAGAGGAAAGCCAGATGTTCTGGAGAGAGACGGAGAGAGAGTTAGAGGGAGAGAGAAGGAGAGAGGGAGAGTGAGTTGGAGGGAGAAAGAGGGAGGGAGGGATATCACACAGAAACACACATTCCAATTACCAGGGTATTATTTATTCTTAGGTCTGATTGTTTGTCAGATGAGTGCATACTGCTGCCAAACTAGACACTCACCCCCCCCCCCCTCCAAAGCCCACTACCCCAGTATACCTTAAACACGTCCAACATATACACACACATACTTGCTAGCATGCGGACATGGACAGATACGAGTACACAGAACAAACATACACACCTCCCTAACCTCTCTCTCATTCTGTCTGTAGGGTGTAAGTTGGACGGTCGTGCCTATAATTCCTCTGTCAACACCATCGATGGCTGCCAGACCTGCACCTGCAAGGTGAATATGTCTGCCATACACTGACACATACACTACGTACCAACATACACTTCAACACTTACATACATTGACTAAATTATGATTCTTTGCTCTTTCTTTCTGTGGGTTGTGCTAGGAGGGTAGTATGGTGTGTTCCCCACCTTCCTGCCCCCCCCTCGACTGCTCTGAACAGGAGACACTTCATGGAGAGTGCTGCCCTCGCTGTAGAGGTTTGTATAATTCATACTCTGACAGAAGCAATCATGTGTTCTTATTACTGACATATGCATTTATTTGTGATGGGTGTCTGTAGGTTGTATCCATACAGGCATCCATTACCACCACAGAGCTAAATGGAGACCATCAGAAAACCCCTGTAGTCTCTGTTACTGTCTGGTGAGTCTCTCTCTCACTTGCTTCCTTTCTTTCTCCTTTTTTCTCTCTCTCTTTTGTTCTTTCTATTTCTCATAATCCACTAGAGATGGCTTCATGTGCTGACAGGAATTTACTTTTACTGTAGATTAATTTCCTGACCTTTAACTTTTGCCAGGAGGGTGTTGTTAAATGTGAGACAGAGAGGTGTAGCCCTCCATGTCGGAACCCTTCCTCCCCACCACCCAATACCTGCTGCCCAGTCTGCCATGGTGAGACACCCTGTCTGCGTGTGCGTGCGTGTGTCTGTCTCTGTGTGTCTGCGTGTGCGTGTCTGTGTGTGTGTGCGTAGAATTGAGTATACAGTGACAGTGTGTGATTATGTGTGTTTCAGGTTGCGGAATGAACGGCCAGGACATCCTGAATGGAGCCCAGGTCCCTAGTGTAGACCGCTGTCAGGAGTGTGTGTGTATGGTAAGACTCGGAGAGAGCTCTGTGTCTCTGTATGTCAAATATTTGTGCATACAGTATGTGTCTAAAACAGACCCTGACGTGTGTGTGTGTGTGTTTCTCCTCTCTCTCCTCAGAATGGAGATGTCCTCTGCTCGCCTAGACCCTGCCCTGCGGTTTCCTGCCCCAACTCTGTCCGTCGCCCCGGAGACTGTTGCCCACGGTAACACACACATAAAACCACCAGTATCATAGCTGTAGTAGCACATGTAGTTAAATAAGCATCATCTTTCGCCTGTGTGTGTGTGTCCTAGGTGTGAGCAGTGTGAGTATGACTCTCAGGTGTTGATGTTCCCCTCCAGGACAGATCCCTGTCTCCGCTGCCATTGCTCTGTGAGTACTGACTATGTGTGTGGACGTGTTCAAGTCGGGAATCAGTATGGCCACAACAAAAAAGTGACATATTGGAAGTCTATGAATAGGCTGTTGAGGTGTCATTTGATGCGTTTCTCTCTCTCCTATAGGCTGGAAAGTTGTCATGTGATGTGTATCTCTCTTACCAATAGGATGGAGAGGTGTCATGTGAGCGTATGGATGCATCATGTCCACCTCTGCGTTGTAGCCACCCTGCGACGCCTAGAGGACAGTGCTGTCCCACCTGTGATCGTGAGTTCAGCCTGCCGCAGTCTTTACACTCTAACTTCTAACCTTCACCACTATCTATCCATCCCACCTCTGTGTGTGTGTCTGTCTCTGCAGAGTGTGAATACGAGAGGAGAGTCTACGTTAATGGTAATGTTTTTAACCCAGCTGGAAGTGGACCCTGTGTCCAGTGCAGCTGCAAGGTGGGTCTGAACTCACACACATAGATAGACATACACACATTGATGCACATCCTAACAAACAATACAGAAGTTCTGAGTGTGTGTGTGTGTGTGTGTGTGTGTGTGTGTGTGTGTATGTATCAGGATGGAAATGTAAGGTGCCAAGAGGAGAGGTGTCCTCCGGTCCAATGTTCCAACCCCATCAATAACCCCCAGTTCTGCTGCCCCATCTGCAAAGGTACCACATATTATTTTGCAACAATGATAACATCCTATACATACAGAGATAAAGACAGGAATATATCTTTACATAATCAATCCTACACCCCCCCCCCCCCCCCCCCCCCCCCTCTCTGTCTCTGTCTCTCTCTCTCTCTTTTTCTATAGTGTGTGTGTTGGAGGGGTTGAAGTATGAGGAGGGTTCTCAGTGGCAGGTCAAGGGCTGCACCAACTGTACCTGTCTAAACGGAGAAGTGGTGTGTACACACACCCACTGTCCCCCCACTGCCTGCACACACCCCACGAAGACCACCGGTAAGACAGTGTGAGTGTGCATGTCTGTCTGAGGGTATTTATTTGAAATGGCTATCTTTCTTTTCCATTCTCATTCCATTCTCTTTTTCCTTTCTCTCTAGGTTTGTGCTGTGCAGAGTGTGAGCGCTGTACCTTCGATCAGCGTATCTATAGCAACAGACAAACCTTTACACACCCCGACCAACCCTGTCATACCTGCACCTGTCTGGTGAGAGGACACACACACAGCCAAACATACACACACACATATAACATACTGCAATATAAAATTGCATAACATGGTCCTACCCCCCACTCCCCAGGAGGGTACGGTGCAGTGTGTGAGGAGAGCCTGTCCCCCCCTGAACTGTTCCAACACACACACACCGCACGGAGAGTGCTGCCCTAAATGCTCAGGTACTCTTCGCCTAAAACACACACACATATATTAACACACATATATATTAACCTTGTAAATGCAAAACCTGTGTTTTCTAAGTGTATTTTTGCCTGTGTGTTTGTTCCAGACTGTTCCTTTGAGAACCGTGTGTTTGTGGACGGCGAGGTGTTCCCCAGCCCGGTGAGTGTGTGTGAGGAGTGTGTCTGTGTGTCAGGGAGGGTTGACTGCCACGCATCAGAATGCCCCCGGCCTCACTGCACCACCCCCCTCCCAGGGACCTGCTGCCAGAACAACTGTAACGGTACACACACACACACACACACACACACACACACACACACACACACACATGTATAGTGTCAAACCATGTCTAAGTAATGAACACCTTTTTGCAGGGTGTAGCTACGCTGGGAAAGAGTACCCCAACGGACAAGAGTTCCTCCATCCCACTGACAACTGCAGGACCTGCCACTGTATCGTAAGAACACACACATGAGCGCCAATGTTGAGGGTTAGCTGTAATCCCGTGTTTTGCCCATTCTAAAATGACCATCCTACTGTAGCTCAAGGTTTGAGTGACAATCCCATATGCCTACAACCATGAACCTGTTAGGCCCATACCTTGTGTGTGTTGTAGAATGGTAACGTCCAGTGCTTGATGAGGAGGTGTCCACCGCTGGCGTGCTCCATCCCCAACCTGCTGCCTGGAGAATGCTGCCCCCAATGCCCAGGTACGCAACTACAGCCAGGGACAAAGATTGACTAATTGAAATTAAAAGTAAATGTATTATTTGGTGTCATAAATTATTCTATGTGTCTGTGCAGTCCCCCCTGCTGACTGTGTGTATGAGGGTCGGCCCTACAGACACACTGAGCGTTTCTACGACCCCACTGACCCCTGTCGATCATGCCTCTGCACCAATGGGACGTCTCGATGTCAGCGCAAGCCCTGCCCCCTCGCTCACTGCTCACACCCCATACAGCAGGAGTGCTGCAGGACCTGTGACGGTACGACACTTCATACAGTTTACATAACATGACATTATACTTCATACAGCCTGCATTGCATGACATTACACTTCATACAGCCTGCATGGCATGACATTACACTTCATACAGCCTGAATGGCATGACATTACACTTCATACAGCCTGCATGGCATGACATTACACTTCATACAGCCTGGATGGCATGACATTACACTGCATACAGCCTACATAACATGACATTGCACTTCATACAGCCTGCATAACATGACATTACTCTTCAAACAGCCTACATAACATGATATTACACATATAGCCCACATGTGTGTGTTTCAGGCTGTCTGTATGAGGGTCGGGAACGGGCCAATGGGGAGTCGTGGGGTGATGTGTCGGACCCGTGTGGAGTGTGTGTGTGTCGCGAGGGTTCTGTCCACTGTGAGAGGAAACGCTGCCCTGCTGTCAGCTGTCCCTACCCAATACAGAGAGAGTGCTGCCTAGCCTGTGATGGTGAGACACCTTGTGGGATATTGTGTGTGTGTCTAAATCAGTCCCTGATTAGAGGGGAAGGACTAAATCCTTCTCTCCCCCTTCTCTCGCTCTCTCTCTGCAGGCTGTATGTATGGGGGTACGGAGTATGCTGATGGCTATGAGTTTCTCAGTGGACAGGACCCGTGTCGAGTGTGTACATGTTACGTAGGTGATGTGGTGTGTAGCCAGCTACCCTGCTACCAGGACTGCACACACCCCTACAAGCCACCCGGCCAGTGCTGCGGAGAGTGTAACCGTGCGTACACACACACACCTCATACACACACCGTATGTCATTGTTCCTCTAAGTAACATATTTACAATGTTTCTCCTTTAGACATGGTTTCTATGGCAATTTCTTCCTGTGACAGGTTGTTCCCATGGCAATGTGGTCCTCATCAGTGGCCAGTCAATCCTTGACCCTACTGACCCCTGCTCAGAATGTAGCTGCCAGGTAACACACGCACACACTATTTAGTGTTTAATACACAATGGAAAGAAAGTATACCCAAACAAGCATCAGCTAAGCTTGAACAAAAATGGAATCAGGTGCTCAACTGAGGGACTTTAAAATCCCCCCAAAATTATTACCCCAGGACACTTCGACAGGTGACTGCCCAGGGAAATAAAGAAAAAGGATCACTCTGTTTCTGCATAGATCTGATTGTTTATTGACGGGACATACATTCAGGCTTACATTTCGGCGTAATCGCCTTCATCAGACACCTATTTGTACTTTGTATGTGTAACTTTATTTAAATATTTTTCTCTCTCTCCCACTCTCTCCTCTCTATATCTCTCTCCCTGTCTGTAGGGCGGATCAGTGAGGTGTGTGAAGAAGTTGTGTCCTCCAGCCTCCTGCTCTCATCCTGCCACCAGCCCCTGTGGCTGCCCCTTGTGTGACGGTACTCTACCCACTATAACATATCTGTCTGTCTGTCTTTATTTCTTTCTGTCTGACACTGACGTGTGTGTGTGTGTGTGTGTGTGTGTGTGTGTGTGTGTGTGTGTGTGTGTGTGTGTGTGGGTGGGTGGGTGGGTGGGTGGGTGGGTGGGTGTGTGTGTGTGTGTGTAGGCTGTGTGTTCCAGGGCGGGGCTTACGTTGATGGACAGGTCTTCCCTGGAACCAGAGGAACCTGTGAAACCTGCACATGCTCAGTGAGTGGTCAAGTATCAGGGTCAGAGTTCAGGGTGGGGTCAAGGTTAAGTGGCTGCGTTTGCAATCCTGTTTCTGCGCATGTGCGAGCTTCTCTACTTTACAACTCCCTCCCATATCAAACACAAGCAGGACTCAGATAGGCAGTCTAAATAGCAATGTGATGCTCTTTTTTTAAAAATCATCATTGCAAACATTGGCTAAGCAGGAAGCAGACAGGGAGTATTAGTGTTCTTTTTTTTCATTTTTTAACAGTTGTATGTTATTTGTGGTTAAAACTGAGATTGTTTTTGCCCCAAAGCAATGTGTAGACTGCACTGTAAAACCAGATACATTCTGGCTACTCAAACATTTTTAGGAAACCGATGATCTAAAAAATGACTGGATAAGAAAGTTGAATAGCTGAAGTGAGCAGTACTACCTTCATATGAGTAATACAAATGTCGTTTTTTGATTAAGGTATACTTCAATTTAATGCCCTCACTAAGCCACGACTCCAATAATTTCCCAGTGTGCCTTGCCTTTTCGATTGAATTGTAGAGTTACCACCCATGACTGTATTTGTTATTGACAGAGACATGGTTGTTGAATTCGTTCATTTAGTCTGGTAGCCTTCACCAAGTGAGTTCCTAGGTGAATTATTATCAGTATAATTTAACCATTACATACAATATATCATAAGGCCTTATACAGTGGCCTGAAACTCATAGTTCACAGGGCACATCAGGCCTGCAAAATTCCACAAACTTTCCCAAAAACAATTCCAGTAATCTTCCAATCAGGATTTCTGGAAAACCTGGGACATTTACCAGAATTTTACAACCCTAACTATAAATCACATTATGCTGGCTTGCAAATTGATGTGTAATTCCTAAGTTATATTCACCTGCAACCTGCATCCATAACGACTGCCAGGGTTAAGAACAGTGGGAGGAAACTACCTAAGCCATTTAAACTAGATCAACCATTTCAGTAATGGGTGCAAAAATGTAATGCTTGGATACATGCAAAAACAAAGATATAAAAATGACTCAAAAATAATCTACCTCCAGCAGAGCATGCTAGGGAAAAAGTTCATTTGTTATCATATCTTTAAAAAATGTAGTTGGTGTGACTTCTCATTTAGTTTTGAGTCAGTACCACATGAACATTTGAAGTAATAATGACTTTTCATTGACTTTTGAGTACAACTTACTAGAAGTATTTGAGTTAAAAATTCCTTGGGGTTTACAGTGTGCGTCCCGATTGTGCTACTGCAGTATCCTTAGTTACAACAGAAAGAGAAGGTTGCCTACAGAATATATATATATTGGTACATTCATTCAAATCGCTGCAGGTTTTTATGTCGGCTGTTCATAAATATGAGTCAGAGATGTAGACTACATCAGGGTTTTCCAATCTCGGTCCTTGGCCCCCCCCCCCCCCCCCCCCCCCCCCCCCCGGGTGCATGTTTTGTTTTTTGCCCTAGCACTACACAGCTGATTCCATTAACCCCTTCATCATCAAGCTTTGATTATTTGAATCAGCTCTGTATTGCTAGGGCAAAAACAAAAACGTGCACCCAGGGGGGGTCCTAGGACGAGTTTGGGAAACCCTGGGCTACATCATCATGTCCATCAAATTGGTTTATAGGAAGGATCCAGAAGAGGGTGAGAAACGTGAGAAACGTGAAGGGAGGGTGATGTGTGCGTAAAGTAACATATGCGTCAACAAGTTACCGTGTGAAAAAAATACAAATAATTGCTCCATGTCAGTTAGACATCTGATCCAATGAAGTATTTGTGTGTTCATGTTTGCATTTATATGTTGTGTGTGACGGATGTCGGTGTGTTTTCTTGTGTTTGTGTGCGTTTACATTTGTGTGGATGTGTGTGTGTAGAGAGGAGAGGTAGTGTGTGTGAAGCGGAGGTGTCCTGCTGTGTCCTGTCCACACCCTGCGCTGGACGGTTGTGCGTGCGGTGTGTGTGACGGCTGTCGCTTCAACGGACGAGACTGTTCCAATGGAGAGCGCTTCCCACACCCCTCAGACCACTGTCAACGCTGCACATGCCTGGTACACACATACACACTTCATACACACCTACACTGTATCTGTATGTGACCAACCTTCGATACTCCACTGAGATAAAACTTAAGGCTTAGACAGTAATGGAGGCTAACACAAATCTTCAGGTCCTTGGTGAGACACAATGTTATTACTATATTTGCTCTAGTTTTGGTCAATTTTTCCATGTGACTGTGTGTAGAACGGTGGTGTGGTGTGTGTGTCTGGGTCGTGCCCACCCGTGGTGTGTGCGCGTCCTGTGGTCCCTCCAGGGGAGTGCTGCCCCATCTGCAGAGGGGTGTGCCTTTACCAGGGGGAGGAGTTTCAGTCTGGGGCCTCCTTCACCCCGCCCATTGACCCCTGCTCCACCTGCAGCTGTCTGGTGAGAAGACAGCTTTATCTCATCCCCTATCCCTCCCTCTATCTCTGTGAAGTCTGTCTATCCTCTTATATCACTGTTTCCCTGTTCCATATTTGTTCTATCCCACATCCCTGTCCCATATTTTTCTCCCTCCGTCTTTCTTGCTCCCCCCCCCCCCTCTCTAGAACGAGGTGGTGACGTGTCATAAAAAGCTGTGTCCTGTTCAATGTTCCCACCCCCTCCCCTTTGAGTCATCCAATGGCTGCTGTCCACTCTGTGAGGCCTGCCTCTACGGGGGTGTGGTCTACTCTAACAGGTAGGTCTAATTCCACATACACACACACACACACACACACACACACACACACACACACACACACACACACACACACACACACACACACACACACACCTTCACTGTTATGTCTAGGCCCTGTGACAAGCTGGATGTCTGTAAACACTCTCCTCACTCCCCTAACAGACAAACCTTCACCCCAGCAGCCACACCCCTCACCCCAGGGCTAGCCAATCCCTGTCAGCGCTGTACCTGTGTGAGGGGGAGTGTCTCTTGCATGCCTCTCTTCTGCCCCCCCACCTCCTGCCCCCAACCAATCACACTGCCAGGAGACTGCTGCCCCCAGTGTGCAGGTAAACCCACAAACTGAATGAAAACATGGAATATTTCATGTTTTCCAAAAATCAAATCAAATCAAATTTTATTGTTCACATACACATGGTTAACAGATGTTATTGCGAGTGTAGCGAAATGCTTGTGCTTCTAGTTCCGACAGTGCAGCAATATCTAACATGTAATCTAACAATTCCACAGCAACTACCTAATACACACAAATCTAAGTAACGGAATTGAATATATACATATAAATATATGGATGAGCAATGACCGAGCGGCATAGGCAAGATGCAAATACATATGAGATGAGGAATGCAATATATGTAAACATGATTAAAGTGGCATTATTAAAGTGACTAGTGATCCATTTATTAAAGTGGCCAATGATTTCATTGGTGCTGTGGGTGTCCTGGAGGGCAGGTAGTTTGCCCCCGGTGATGCATTGTGCAGACTGCACCACCCTCTGGAGAGCTTTGCGGTTGTGGGCGGTGTAGTTGCCGTACCAGGCCGTGATGCAGCCCGACAGGATACTCTGTTGTGCATCTGTAAAAGTTTGTGAGGGTTTTAGGTGACAAGCCAAATTTCTTCAGCCTCCTGAGGTTGAAGAGGCGCTGTTGCTGTTGCTCTTTCTTCACCACACTGTCTGTGTGGGTGGACCATTTCAGTTTGTCCGTAATGTGTACCACGAGGAACTTAAAACTTTCCACCTTCTCCTCTACTGCCCCGTTGATGTGGATAGGGAGGTGCTCCCTCTGCTGTTTCCTGAAGTCCACAATCATCTCCATTGTTTTGTTGATGTTGAGTGAGAGGTTGTTTCCTGACACCACACTCCGAGTGCCCTCACCTCCTCCCTGTAGGCTATCTCGTCGTTGTTGGTAATCAAGCCTACTACTGTTGTGTCGTCTGCAAGCTTGATGATTGAGCTGGAAGAGTGCATGGCCACGCAGTCATGGGGAACAGGAAGTACTGGAGGGGGCTGAGCACGCAACCTTGTGGGGCCACAGTGATGAGGATCAGTGAAGTGGAGATGTTGTTTCCTACCTTCACCACCTGGGGGCGGCCCGTCAGGAAGGCCAGGACCCAATTGCACAGGGCGGGGTTGAGACCCAGGGCCTCAAGCTTAATGATGAGCTTGGAGGGTACCATGGTGTTGAATGCTGAGTGCTGTCAATGAACAGCATTCTTACATAGGTATTCCTCCTGTCCAGATGGGATAGTGAAGTGTGCAGTGTTATGGCGATTGCATCATCTGTGGACGGGGCAGTAAACAAATTGAAGTGGGCCTAGGGTGACAGGTAAGGTGGAGGTGATATGATCCTTGACTAGTCTCTCAAAGCACTTCATGATGACAGATGTGAGTGCTACTGGGCGAAAGTTATTTAGTTCAGTTACATTTGCCTTCTTGGGTACAGGAACAATGGTGGCCATCTAGTAGCATGTGGGGACAGCAGTCTTGGATAGGGAGGGATTGAATATGTCCATAAACACATCATCCAACTGGTCTGCGCAGGCTCTGAGGACATGGCTAGGGATGCCGTCTGGGCCAGCAGCCTTGCGAGGGTTAACACGTTTAAATGTCTTACTCACGTTGTCCACGGAGAAGGAGAGGGGGGGCCAGCAGTCCTTGGTAGCTGGCCGCGTCGGTGGCACTATTATCCTCAAAGCAGGCAAAGAAGGTGTTTAGTTTGTCTGGAAGCAAGACGTCAGTGTCCGTGACGTGGCTGGTTTTCTTTTTGTAGTCTGTGATTTCCTGTAGACCCTGCCACATACGTCTCATGTCTGAGCCGTTGAATTGCGACTCCACTTGGTCTCTATACTGACATTTCGCTTGTTTGATTGCCTTGAAGAGGGAATAACTACACTGTTTGTATTCAGCCATATTCCCAGTCACCTTAACATGGTTAAATGCGGTGGATAGTTCCACCGCATGTTGAATAGTTCTTAACACGGGTACATCCTGTTTGAGTTTCTGCCTATAGGAAGGAGGATCAAAATGGAGTCATGGTCAGATTTGCCAAAAGGAGGGCGGGGAGGGCCTTATATGCATCGCGGAAGTTAGAGTAGCAGTGATCCAGAATTTTGCCAGCACGAGTACTACAGTCAATTTGCTGATATAAATTAGGTAGCCTTGTTCTCAAATGTGCTTTGTTAAAATCCCAAGCTACAATAAATGCAGCCTCTGGATATATGGTTTCCAGTTTGCATTAAGTCCAGTGAAGTTCCTTGAGGTCCGTTGTGGTATCGGCTTGAGGGGGGATATACACGCTGGTTCAATAGCAGAGGATAATTCTCTTGGGAGATAATACGGTCGGCATTTGATTGTGAGGAATTCTAGGTCAGGTCAACAAAAGGACTTGAGTTCCTGTATGATGTTACAATTACACCATGCAACTATTTTGCAGGTTACGGTGCATTAGAAAACATTCCTGTTAAACTCCCTGTGTGTTTGTTTCTCTCAGTGTGTGTATACCAAGGTGAGGAGTACAGTGACAGACAGCAGTGGAATCCCAGCTCCAACCTCTGCACAGCATGTACTTGTCAGGTTAGACTATATCTCCTCTCTCTTTCTTGCGTGTGTGTGCAGGTGTCTGCGGCGTATGTGTGTGTATAATGTGTGTTTGTTCCAGGCAGGGAAGGTGCAGTGTGTGGGTCCAGAGTGTCCTAAGCTGACCTGTATGCACCAGCTGACAGAACCAGGAACATGCTGTCCTCGCTGCAGAGGTAAAACACCAGCTTGGGCTTTGTATTTGCCTCCCATATATTTAACAAGTTATTGGTCAGGTTTACACAATTTAGCACACTCTGTGGATGTAAAATGTTGTGTGTGCGTGTTCCTCAGGGTGTGTGTATGACGGAGAGGAGCATGCTGAGGGCAGTAGCTGGTTTGCAGACTCTACTCCCTGTATGAGCTGTATGTGTGTGGACGGAGTGACCACCTGCTCGGAGGTCCGCTGTCTGTCCCCCTGCATCAACACCATCACTGTACCTGGGGAGTGCTGCCCTGTGTGTGCAGGTAACTATAATAGACACCCTGTTTACCTTCTCTGTTCCTCTGTTTAGTTCAATATCTCTGTGTGTGTTTGGTCAGACTGTGATCAGTGTCTCTGTGTGTGTTTGGTCAGACTGTGATCAGTGTCTCTCTTTGTGTTTGGTCAGACTGTGTGTTTGAGGGCTTAGTGTACGGTCCAGGAGACAGCTTCCACCCTGCAGATGACCCCTGTCACATCTGCACCTGCGAGGTACTACACACACACAAACACACACACACACACACACACACACACACACACACACACACACACACACACACACACACACACACACACACACACACACACACACACACACACACACACACACACACACACACAGCATGTCTAGATACAGTACTGTAGCAGGTGATGTCATTGTTTCCTGTGTCCAGGTGATGCCAGATGGAGAGCAGCACCTGAAGTGTTACCGTAAGCAGTGTCCCAGCCTGGTGGACTGTGTTAAAAGCAACATCCTGTTCTCTGGACCAGACTCCTGCTGCCCTGTCTGCGCACGTCAGTACACATACACACCAGTTTAACACACGCACACAAACACACTCTTTTTCTCTCTCTCTCTCTCCCTCACTCTAAAACTTCCAGTAACCTGTGTTAATGAGGTGGGGGTTGACTTATAATGGATTTAGGATCATGAAATATTGTGTGGATGAAGGGTGGATGGCTGGTTGAATAAAGAGAAACAATATATTTTAAAAATCTAAACATTTATCAAATGTATATACTGTATAGACTACATTGAGGTTTTTCTTTCATTATTTTAGGCTTCTGGCATTAGGACGTAAGCCTAAGCTTTAGGCCTAACTGTACGAGAGCCAAAGGACAATGTCAGAGTTCAATAAGAGAAAAGCTGCGAAACGAAGAGATGAAAATAAAGAGAAGGAAGGGCCAGAAAAGTATTGTTTGAGAAAGATTTAGTGAAATGGTAAAAGAGGGTGATGGCAGTGCCGGGCTACAGTATGTTATATGTGATGATTGTGAGGCGATATACAAATTTGACAGTTTCAAGAAGGGGACTTTAAATAGGCCCTTGTGCCATACATCAAGGGAACTACCTACTGATGGGTTAAATGGAAACTGAAATCTGGACACTGACTGTGGGTCTATAACCTCTCACATAGCCTTAATATTAACTTCTGCAGAATTAAGCATTTCTTGCTGTAAAATTATACACTATCAAGACAACTTTTACTCAGGAACAGGAGTGGAGAATTATGATTTATTTATTTCAGCGTCGAGAGAATGTGAATGCACAGTTAGATACCGTCTGTAGAGATGCTATTTTTATCAGCATCATAAAAGCTAATAGTATTTCAACCACAGAAAATATGCATCCAAGCCAAACTGAAATCTTATCCAAAACATGTTGGGTTGTTTTCACAGCTTTCTATTTCCTGACAACCGGTCAAACTGATGTCATTTGGAAATGTTCCACCTAATTATATTTTTGTTATTGCATGTTCTCCCTGGTCCCTAAATGTCTTTGCTCCACTTAAGAAGCAGAGATGATAGAGAACTTTATCGATGTCAAGATTGAAGCATTCATTCTATCAATTCATGACATTATTCTGGTGAGCAAAGGTTTATTTAGTCTACAAGGGCAACATACTTATATAATGACAGAAGAGAAGCTGCATGTATCTAATTAAGTTGACTAACAAGTAGCCTACCAATATGTTGTAAATTATAAGCAGTCATAGATCTAAATCAACCCCAAAAAATCCTCCACTCTCTGTCAAAATATTGTTCCGCCGTCTGACTGTAGCCTGCAGGACATGTTTCTATCATATTAACGAGTTAGGGTTGGGTTCGGGCCTCAGAATTTCACTTTATCACATATAGTTGGGCAGTTACGGATGGGTTATTAGCAATTGCGGGCCGGTGAACAAACAGATGACCTGCGCACCACTAACCTGTGTGTTTGTGCACGCATGTGTGTAGAGCCCCTCAGTAACTGCACGGCCACTCTGATCGGCAACGAGGTCCTGGCTACAGACGACCCCTGCTTCACCTGCCAGTGCAAGGTATCATGGCAACAACCCCTGACCTGTGTTTGTCTGTTTAAAGCTGTATATTGTCTGTAGGAGTAGTGGTATAATAATATAAAGCTGTGTATTGTGTGTTGGACTAGTGATATATAACCTGTATCCCTGTGTGTTATTGATCAGGACCTGACGTGGACGTGTCTACACCAGAGCTGCCCCCCTCTCAGCTGCCGCCCTGAAGAACACCACACACCCCCTGATTCCTGCTGCCCCGTCTGTGACAGTACACGCTCAACCCTACCCCATTTTTGTACACCCTAAACCCCATCTCTTAAACATCCAACCTTAACCTCCAAACACTGTGTGTGTGTGTTTCTTTCAGAGTGTGTTATGGAGGGTGAGAAGAGGCATGTGTCTAATGGTGAGAGCTGGACAGACAGTGAGGATGAGTGCGTCACATGTACCTGTAATGTAAGTTACACAAACACACATGCACGCTAACGCACTCACAGAATTGCACGAATGGCACAAATTTCCATTGTTGTATGTGTGTGTATTCTAGCTGGGTAACATTGAGTGCAGTATAGAGGAGTGTGTTCCTGTGGAGTGTGAGCAGGGCCTGGTCAGAATGAAGACTCCTGGAAAATGCTGTTACGAGTGCCAAGGTACCACTTCTACAGTTCTCACTAACCACTAATATATATAACTATGCAATGGCCTCCCAAGTGGCGCAGTGGTCTAAAGCACTGCATTGCATTGCTAGCTGTGCTGCTAGAGATTCTGGGTTTGATTCCAGGGCCTGTTGCAACCGGCTGCGCCCGGGAGACACATTTGGCCTAGCGTCGTCTGGGTTAGGGGAGGGTTTGGCCGGCAGGGATGTCCTTTTCTCATCACGCACTAGCGACTCCTGTGGCGGGCCGGGCGCAGTGCATGCTGACACGGTCGCCAGGTGTACGGTGTTTTCTCAGACGCTTCCGGGTTAAGTGGGCATTATGTGAAGAAACAGTGCGGCTTGGTTGGGTTGTGTTTCTGAGGACGCACGGCTCCCAACATTCGCTTCTCCCAGGTCCATACGGGAGTTGCAGCGATGAGACAAGACTGTAACTACCAATTGGATACCACAAAATTGTGGAGAAAAAGGGGTAAAAAAAAAAATGCAATATCACCACTACACAGCTAAACTGTTAATATACCTCTACATAATGTGTGTGTGTGTGTGTTTCAGACTCGGGGGCGCAGTGTGTCTACCAGGGCTCTGTGTACCAGTCTAATGAACAGTGGGAAGTGGATGAGTGTACCAGCTGTACCTGTGTGTTTGGAGACGTACACTGTTACAGCCAACGCTGTCCTCCACTAGGCTGTGCAGCGGTCAATATAACACACACTTGTCTCTCAGTGTTCTGTCAAGTCTCTCAGTGTTCGGTCTGGTCTCTCAGTGTTGTGTCTGACTCAGTGTTCCATATGTTCTTTCGGTGTTCCGTCTGGTCTCTCAGTGTTGTGTCTGACTCAGTGTTCCATATGTTCTTTCTGTGTTCCGTATGTTTTTTCGGTGTTCCGTCTGGTCTCTTAGTGTTCTTTTTGGCTTTTAGTGTTCTGTCTGGCCTTAGTGTTCTGTCTGGTCTGTCAGTGTTCCGTCTGACTCTGTGTTCTGTCTAACTATGTGTTCCGTTTGACTCTTGTGTGTAACAGGATGAGACTCCTGCTGTGATCCCAGGTGTGTGTTGTCCCCACTGCATACCACGGCCAGCCACCTGCGTAGCGTTTGGGGATCCCCACTACAGGACCTTCGATGGCCGCATGCTCCACTTCCAGGGGGCCTGCACTTACATACTGTCCCAGGACTGTGACGGAGGGGACTTCAGGTACAAAGCAATGCTTTTTCTGTTAACAAGATTCATGCAAGGTTTGGTATTTGGTTGATTTGAACTAATTTGTCTACACCTGTGCGTGTCCAGTATCCATGCGACCAATGATGACCGTGGTCGAAAGGGAGTGTCCTGGACCAAAGAAGTAACTGTTTTCATAGGAGATGTGGTAGTGCAGCTACTCCAGGACTGGGTTGTTAGGGTGAGTGGGTTTCTGGTTCTGGATGTTCTAGCCGCGAGCCAATCAAAACATGTGTATAAGAGGTGAGAGCCAATCTTAGCGGAGGTGTGTTTTTATTCCAGGTGGACTACAAGGTTGTCACCCTGCCTTTCCTCAAAGAACCATACATCTACCTGGAGCGCCAGACAAATACCATCCTACTCAACACTAATATAGGACTAAAGGTACTAAAACTACTATCTATTTACTCTAAGTTGTCTAAACCCTTACCTGTGTTAACTCTTACATGTCTGAACTCCTCAGGTGTTGTGGAGTGGGCGGTCACACCTGGAAGTGAGTATTCCGGGGTCGTATAAAGGTCACACCTGTGGTCTCTGTGGCAACTTCAACAACTACCCCCAGGACGACCTACGAACCCCTGCAGGAAAAGTCAGTCAATCAGAGGCCGACTTTGGAAACAGCTGGAAGGTGAGTGTGCGTCTGTCTCCTTTGTAGGTAGAGTGTTAACCAAAACTCCTGTAGTTGTGTAAAATGACGCCGGAGAGGAAGGCAGACGTTTTACGTGTCCCCAACCGATTGTGTTTTTTTGTTTGTAACTTATTTTTTACTTATTTTGTACATAATGTTGCCGCTACCGTCTCTTACAACCGAAAATAACTTCTAGACATCAGGACTGTGAATATTCACCACGGACATTAAAAACTGTAATGCTTCACGGAGTCGTGGCTGAACGACAACACTATCAACATACAGCTGGCTGGTTATACGCTGTACCAGCAGGATAGAACAGCGGTGTCTGGTAAGACAAGGGGCTGGTGCACGATATCTAAGGAAGTCTCGAGCTATTGCTCGCCTGAGGTAGAGTATCTCATGATAAGCTGTAGACCACACTACCTACCTAGAGAGTTGTCATCTGTATTTTTCGTAGCTGTTTACATGCCACCACAGTCAGAGACTGGCACTAAGACAGCATTTAATGAGCTGTATTCCGCCATAAGCAAACAAGAAATCCTAGTAGCCGGGGACTTTAATACAGGGAAACTTAAATCTGTTTTGCCAAATTTCTATCTGCATGTTAAATGTGCAACCAGAGGGGGAAAAATTCTGGACCACCTTTACTCCACACACAGAGACGCATACAAAGCTCTCCCTCCATTTGGAAAATCTGACCATAATTCTATCTTTCTGATTCCTGCTTACAAATTACAAGCAGGAAGCACCAGTGACTAGATCAATAAAAAAGTGGTCAAATGAAGCAGATGCTAAGCTACAGACTGGAATATGTTCCGGGATTCCTCCGATGACATTGAGTAGTAAGGCTAGAGCTGCCGCTTTCAAGGAGCGGGACTCTAACCCGGAAGCTTATAAGAATTCCCGCTATGCCTTCCGACGAACCATCAAACAAACAAAGCGTCAATACAGGACAAAGATTGAATCATACTACACCGGCTCTGACATTCATTGGATGTGGCAGAGCTTGCAAACCATTACAGACTACAAAAGGAAGCACAGCCGAGAGCTGCCCAGTGACACAAGCCTACCAGACGAGCTAAACTACTTTGATGATCGCTTTGAGGCAAATAACACTGAAACATGCATGGGAGCACCATCTGTTCCGGGAGACTGTGTGATCACGCTCTCCGCAGCCGATGTGAGTAAGACCTTTAAACAGGTCAACATTCACAAGGCCGCGGGGCCAGATGGATTACCAGGACGTGTACTGCGAGCATGCGCTGACCAACTGACATGTGTCTTCACTGACATTTTCAACCTCTCCCTGTTTGAGTCTGTAATACCAATGTTTTAAGCAGACCACCATAGTGCCTGTGCCCACGAACACTAAGGTAACCTGCCTAAATGACTACAGGCCCGTAGCACTCATGTCTGTAGCTATGAAGGTCTTTGAAAGGCTGGTCATGGCTCACATCAACACAATCATACCAGATACCCTAGACCCACTCCAATTTGCATACCGCCCCAATAGATCCACAGATGATGTCATCTCTATTGCACTCCACACTATCCTTTCCCACCTGGACAAAAGGAACACCTATGTGAGAATGCTATTCATTGACTACAGCTCAGCGTTCAACACCATAGTGCCCTCAAAGCTCATCAATAAGCTAAGGACCCTGGGACTAAAACACTTCCTTCTGCAACTGGATCCTGGACCTCCTGACAGGCCGCCCCCAGGTGGTAAGGGTAGGTAACAACACATCTGCCACTCTGATCCTCAACACAGGCCCCTTAGGGGTGCGTGCTCAGTCCCCTCCTGTACTCCCTGTTCACGGTCAGGCACAACTCCAACACCATCATTCATTTTGCCGATGACACAACAGTGGTAGGCCTGATCAACAACAAGACAACCTATAGGGAGGAGGTCAGAGACCTGGCCGTGTGGTGCCAGTACCTCTCCCTCAACTTGATCAAGACAATGAGATGATTGTGGCCTACAGGAAAAAGAGGACCGAGCATGCCCCCATTCTCATCGACGGGGCTGCAGTGGAGAAGGTTGGGAGCTTCAAGTTCCTTGGTGTCCACATCACCAACAAACTAACATGGTCCAAGCACACCAAGGCAGTCGTGAAGAGGGCACGACAATGCCTATTCCACATCAGGAGACTGAAAAGATTTGGCATGGGTCCTCAGATCCTGAAAAAGTTCTACAGCTGCACCATCGAGAGCATCCTGGTTGCATCACTGCCTGGTATGGCAACTGCTCGGCCTCCGACCGCAAGGCACTACAGAGGGTTGTGCGAACAGCCCAGTACATCAGTGGGGCCAAGCTTCCTGCCATCCAGGACCTCTATACCAGGCGGTGTCAGAGGAAGGCCCTAAAAATTGTCAGACTCCAACCACCCTAGTCATAGACTGTTTTGTCTGCTACCGCAGAGGCAAGCGGTACTGGAGCGCCAAGTCTAGGTCAAAAAGGCTTCTTAATAGCTTCTACCTCTAAGCCAGAAGACTCCTGAACATCTAATCAAATTGCTACCCAGACTATTTGCATTGCCACCCCCCTTTTTTCAACGCTGCTACTCTGTTATCATCTATGTAGTCACTTTAATAACTCTACCTACATGTGCATACTACCTCAACTAACCGGTGCCCCCGCACATTGACTCTGCACCGGTACCCCCCTGTATATAGTCTCACTATTGTTATTTTACTGCGGTTCTTAATTACTTGTTAGTTTTATTTCTTATTCTTATCTGTATTTTTTAAACTGCATTGTTGGTTAGGGGCTCTTAGGTAAGCATTTCACTGTAAGGTATGTTGTATTCGGCACAAAATTTGATTTGATTTGTCAGAGCAGCCATACACAGACCCTAGTATCGCTATCTCCCCCTGTAGGTGGGTAGTGGTAACAGCAGCCTGTCATGTCAGCCTGGGGAAGATATTGACCCCTGTAAGGCAGCAGGCTACCAGGCCAGGAAGTCGGCTAATGCACGCTGCAGGTAACACACACACCAGACTTTTCAAAAACATTAGCTGCGCTTGAGCTTGCTAGATTGATTGATTGACCTTTGTTCCTCAGGGTTCTAAAGTCTGCAGTGTTCCATACCTGCCACCACTTGGTGGCTCCAGAGCCCTGGTATGCAGCATGTGTCTATGACCTGTGTGCCTGCGGAGCCAACGCTGACGAGTGTCTGTGTGATGCCCTGGAGGCCTACGCAGCGCAGTGCAGAGAGGCTGGGGCTAGACTGTCCTGGAGGAGCTCCTCACTGTGTGGTAAATACAAACACAAAACCACAGTATAAAACATTATTTTACCACAGTAAAGGGCCCCATCTCTCTGTGTTGACAATCTCTCCCTCTCTCCCTGCCCATTTATTTCTCTCGATCTAGCGGTGGGCTGTCCAGTGGAGCGTGGTTTCGTGTTTGATGAATGTGGTCCCCCATGTCCAGTGACCTGTGTTAACCGTGACGTGCCACTAGGGGTGATAGAGAGTCACTGTTTTAAACCCTGTGTGCCCGGCTGCCAGTGTCCTGCTGGACTGGTATTACACAACAACCACTGTGTACCACCAGAGACATGCCCCAAGATCATACATGGCAAGTCCTAACACACACCCACACAAATTCCTAAGGACTGCATGGACCTCTCCCAACTCTGACAGTGTGAATGAACTGTCTGAGGAGGTGTCTCACTCACCTGTGGACTTTGTTTTATATTAACATTCTGTGAAGTTGAATTCATTTTTATCAACATTGTAATGAATGCTCTGTATTTTATGACTCTACTGTTGTGTTTGTGATGTGACCACTCTGTGCCTCTAACGCTCAGGATAGGGCTGCTGATACACTATTGTGCTCTGCAGGGATGTAGTGGGAAAACACTGTTGAGAAAATAAAAAGGTGGGTAACAATGTTAGCATGTTGTTACACTCCACTACATCCCAGGTGCTTTTACTGTATAAACCTCATTCTCGGTTGTATCCACAGGGAATTATTTGAATATATTATGTTTCTTTGTCCCTTAATGTAGGTATGTGTTATGCCAGATTACAAAGACAATATTGGACACATTCCCTCTGCCATTTCACAACAAATAAAGATAACTATCCAACGTGTGGTTTTTGGGTGTGTTTTACCTCATTGTAAAGGCCAGGGGAACTAATTGCTCCTAGGTGAGACCAGTAACATGGTCAGGTGTCACCTGTCTGAGGCTGACAGACAACTTTCACTGTTGTTTCCTGGTAAACAAATCCATCTGTTGTCGGGGCGACTGATGTAACCATGCCAAGAGTGTGTATAATTCATCAGTCAATGGCGTAAACATGGAACAGCTAAGACACTGGCTGAGAATGTTTATTTTCCTCAGTACTGTCTTATTCGTATTGTGTGTGTGTGTATCCATGTGTGCAATGTTTGATGTGTAAGCCAGTGTGTTCTCTCCAGGGTGTTATGGAGCAGTGAGTAGGTAGGCTTCACCAGTTTATAGGTTGTTCTCTGGGACAGCTTTCTCAGGATGTGTGTGTTCTGTTCCACAAACACACTGGCATGGAGGACACACACAGCTATACAGAATTTGAAACACACAAAAAGGTATAAAGTTAGGTTGTGTTTGTGTATAGTCTACTCTACTCGTTTCAATTCAATAGGTTTGACAGGCAAATCTGTTATTATTGCCAAGCTGTATTGTAAAAACCTCCCCTCCCTCTTTTGTTGATAAGCTATATGAGCAAAAAAAATAAATTGTAATGGACTGTTATCCTTTCCTGGGGGCAGAAACATAAGGCTATGCTAAACTGAACTAGCTGACTAAGCAGAACACTACCTCAATGTTTAATCATAAAATAGAGTTAGCTAGCTAGGTCTCACATAGGCCAGTAAATAAGAAAAGTATAACTGTCCATCCCGTTTTCTTAAGTTCATATAGCTTATTAAACTTAAAATGTCAATAAAGCACATGTTAGCTCACTCACTTGTATATTTGACACCTATTATGGTCACATTAACAAACAGTGCAGTTCAAGAAAGAGTTAAATATTTTATCAAATAAAGTAAAAAATTATAAAAAGTAAACAAAATAACAATAACGAGGCTATATACAGGGGGTACAGGTAACAAGACCCGTAACATAACTCATGCTAATTATAATAGTGAAAAAGTAGGAGTGAGACAAAATAACCACAGACAACTAAATTACAGTCAAACACTCATGGTTTATTTGAAAACACACAGTAATGGGGCTGAGCTGGACCCAAGGAAAGAAATAATAAGTATCCAAAACACCACTAAGCTAGACTAGCCTACTTCACCAACAGCTAACTAACTAACCAAAAATACAGTGGGTGGTCCGCCCAGTTCTAACTAGTGTTTTTATACAAAGTATTCCTACGGGTAATGTATGCCCATGAGTGACTTATCTTGGTACCCCCTTTTCCCACCGTCATACAAACACCATAACAAAACCAATACTCACAGGTGGGGACAAAGTGACATGTAGTTGCAAAAACCAAACAAGAGCTCTACAGACAGATGGCATTGACAGAGAGATCTACAGACAGATGGCATTGACAGAGAAATTGAGCTCTAGAGCAAACAACAGACAGGGTTTTTAAACCAAGGGAAAGGGAGTGTGATAGGGTAATGAAAACAGGAGGAGGTGTGTCTTCTGATTAGCGACTGATTGATGACTGATGGGGGAATGATGATTGCCACCTGGGAGGGGAGAAGGAGAGAAAATAAATACATACACAGGATACACACAAAATACCTGTATCCGTAACAGTTTGTAAGACTGTCTCCCTCTCTCTCTATCCCTCTCTCACCCATAATCACACTGTGTGTGTGTGTGTGTGTGTGTGTGTGTCCAGGCTGGTGCAGGAGGGTGTGTGCGGAGCCCTGCCATCTATGAGCTGTGGTCAGACGTGGGTAAGAGGTCAGGTGTTGGGTTGCTCTTTCAGAGCGCCTCCTATTGGTGGGAGTAAAGTATGACGCCGTCACACACACACTCTACACAGAGATGCTGCATGAACACCATGGTGAGACAAACACACACACACAAACACAGTACATCACATGTGTATACGCAGAAGATCCCATCATGTTTCTGATATCCCAGGGCTGGTTGCCTGGGAGACGCTGTTGCCGTGGGAGGGTGGAGCTAGGTTTGCGATGGGAGGAAAGTCAGGAGTCAGGTGACATGCTGAATCAGTCTGACCTACCTGGAGCCTTCAAGATATACAGGTAACACACACGCTTAAGGTGGTTTTAGGCTGTGCATAACAATTATACACAATGAGTTGATATAGAGGAGTAATTTAATTGAGTGGGAAACCTATGGATGAGCCAGTGTGGGTGCAGCAGATGGCTACCTCTCTGATCATGTGATGACATGATTAACAGGCGCAAATTAGGGCGTGTCTCTGAGGGGCTGTCCTGATTGGGAGAAACCCAGTGAGGAATCTTGGTCAGCCATCTCCCTCCTCACTCGGATACACACCAGCCTTGAGCACCAGACAAATACACTCACTGCCCTGGCCAAGAGGTACACACAACGAAACACGCACACCTCAAATCCACAATAACTGCCCTTACCAAGAGGCAAAAACATTTTGCCAATCACAACCTTGACTGTGAGAATGTGTCCCTCTGCCCCTGCAGGCTGGACAGGGAGACCCTGCGGCTGATGGGTCTGTACACCAGCCTGGCCACCATCAGTGCTCAGAGGGAGAAACTGTCCCATGGTGCACTGCTTGCTGGCAGCCAGACAGGACTGGGAGACATGGTGAGGCCTTCATGGCAACCACAATGGGAATAAGTCTCTGACTTTACTGTGTCAATTTCATATACAGTGCCTTGCGAAAGTATTCGGCCCCCTTGAACTTTGCGACCTTTTGCCACATTTCAGGCTTCAAACATAAAGACATAAAACTGTATTTTTTTGTGAAGAATCAACAACAAGTGGGACACAATCATGAAGTGGAACGACATTTATTGGATATTTCAAACTTTTTTAACAAATCAAAAACTGAAAAATTGGGCGTGCAAAATTATTCAGCCCCCTTAAGTTAATACTTTGTAGCGCCACCTTTTGCTGCGATTACAGCTGTAAGTCGCTTGGGGTATGTCTCTATCAGTTTTGCACATCGAGAGACTGACATTTCGGATTGTATTTATCATCATTAGTCATTTAGGTCAACATTGGATCATTCAGAGATCCTCACTGAACTTCTGGAGAGAGTTTGCTGCACTGAAAGTAAAGGGGCTGAATAATTTTGCACGCCCAATTTTTCAGTTTTTGATTTGTTAAAAAAGTTTGAAATATCCAATAAATGTCGTTCCACTTCATGATTGTGTCCCACTTGTTGTTGATTCTTCACAAAAAAATACAGTTCTATATCTTTATGTTTGAAGCCTGAAATGTGGCAAAAGGTCGCAAAGTTCAAGGGGGCCGAATACTTTCGCAAGGCACTGTATCTGCCTTGTTTCCAGGCCAAATGCTCTCTAGCATGGACATGTACTGGCTTAAGCAGGGGGACACGTCTGGCACTGCAGGATTTGAGTCCCTGGCGGCGTAGTGTGTTACTGATGGTAGGCTTTGTTACTTTGGTCCCAGCTCTCTGCAGGTCATTCACTAGGTCCACCCGTGTGGTTCTGGGATTTTTGCTCACCGTTCTTGTGATCATTTTGACCCCACGGGGTGAGATCTTGCGTGGAGCCCCAGATCGAGGGAGATTGTCAGTGGTCTTGTATGTCTTCCATTTCCTAATAATTGCTCCCACAGTTGATTTCTTCAAACCAAGCTGCTTACCTATTGCAGATTCAGTCTTCCCAGCCTGGTGCAGGTCTACAATTTTGTTTCTGGTGTCCTTTGACAGCTCTTTGGTCTTGGCCATAGTGGAGTTTGGAGTGTGACTGTTTGAGGTTATGGACAGGTGTCTTTTATACTGATAACAAGTTCAAACAGGTGCCATTAATACAGGTAACGAGTGAAGGTTAGAGGAGCCTCTTAAAGAAGAAGTTACAGTTCTGTGAGAGCCAGAAATCTTGCTTGTTTGTAGGTGACCAAATACTTATTTTCCACCGTAATTTGTGAATCAATTCATAAAAAATCCTACAATGTGATTTTCTGGATTTTTTTTCTCACATTTTGTCTGTCATAGTTGAAGTGTACCTATGATGAAAATTACAGGCCTCTCATCTTTTTAAGTGGGAGAACTTACACAATTGGTGGCTGACTAAATACTTTTTTGCCCCACTGTAGATCTAGGCTCCGAAACACTAAAATCACACAGATCTGAACTCTGTATTCTTTGTGTGTGTGTTGTGGTTCTGTACGTCATGTCTACTGCAGCAAAGGAACAGGAAGTCAGTGTGCAGGATGAGAGTGGTCACTGTGACACACACTGCAACGACACAGCTGGAGACAGACAGTGTGAGGACACAGTCAGAGAGAGACCAGGTGGAGGTTTTGGACTTGTCTCTGTTCCAGTCCAGCTCGGAGGTTGACCAGCGCCCCACCACTGGCCAGGGCGTCTACTATGTCTGGCTCTCTTAAGGTTTTGTCTGATAATACTGTAACTGTGTGATAACTCTGGCTGCATTCCAAACACTTAAAAGACACCCTCTCCCCTCAGCCCTCAAATTAAGTGGACACTTCTGACGAGTTTACACTTGCAGGGCAAGGGGCGAGGGAGGAAGTAATTTTAAATGGACCGCACTTACCCTGAAATTCATCCCTCGTTCAACCCACTAAGATTGTTTTCAGCCACCTGTAGCTTGTGGGTGCTTTATATGCGCTACAGTCAGTCATTATGATTGCATGTCTACTTGTATTAACAATACAATTAGTATATACACCTATCATATAATAGCTAGCAAATTAATTAGCTAACAAACTGCCTGTCTAGCTGGAACTTCTGAAGAAGGAAAATGTTTTATTTATACAATTTCCAAAAGCTAACCAAACAAAAACATCCATACTTTTACGAGACGTGTTTGTGCCACCATGTGGATTAGCAGCACCATTTCTAACTTATTTACATTTGTTTTTACTTACACGTTGTGTATGTTAACTTCTCCATATTGACGTTGAGGTTTTAAGTTTTGGCTGACTTTTCTTAGCGGATGTACAATCATCGCGAATTGAATTATAGGGCGTAATTGTACACTCGCAATCTCGATCAAATACAAGAGCTGGGGGCTTACGTTGCGAACTTCCTTTGCTTGGCTAATCGTTTGGACGATTCCCCCAAAGGCATAAGGTGTCTTTTATGATTTGAAACGCAGCCTCTGTGTGTTGCAGAAGGAGCTAGTGATGGAGCAATCAGAAAATACCAGGGTAGCCTAGTGGTTAGAGCGTTGGATTAGTAAACGGAAGGTTGCAAATTCAAATCCCCGAGCTAACAAGGTACAAATCTGTCGTTCTGCCCCTGAACAGGCAGTTAACCCACTGTTCCTAGGCCGTCATTGAAAATAAGAATATGTTCTTAACTGAGTTGCCTAGTTAAATAAAGGTAAAATATATATTTTTAAAAGACACTTGTCACACACACTGAGGAGACTCCAACATGGAGCATAGCCCAGCAGGAGGCTGAGTGGGCAGGGCAGTCCTCCTTTCAATGAGGAACACACTGATGACTTCAAACCACACATGCTACTCTAGAGGGAGACAGAACAATGCGGAGTGTGATGGAGAGGACATTGGAGCCGTTCTCTGCAATGGAGAGAGAGAACGATGCGCAGCCGGTTGGACCTGCAGAGGAAACAAAAGAGAGACAGAGAGACTACTTGGGCGGCTGGTAGCCTAGCTGTTAGAGTATGGGACAGTACCTGAAAGGTCACTAGTTCGAATCCCCAATCCGAAAGGGTGAAAAGTCTGTGCCCTTTTCCAATTCACACATATATATATACACACTTGTACATGTATAAAATAGGAGAACACTATTTATATTACTGAGAGTGAGACAAAGGGGGAGTGGGGGGTACTGAGAGTGAGACAGAGGGGGGGGACAACCACTGAGGGTGGGAGAGAGACATACTCTTGTGTTTTTTAGGAAGAGAGGCACGACAAGGGGAAAAAAAAGAGAGCAGCTTAGTTATAAAAAGATACTTCCTGTGTCAGGTCCAGGAGCGGCTGTCAATAATCCAGAACAGGAATTCCCATGAGGACCTAATGGGCCTGAGACTGATAGACACCGCACACACAACCTGCCCCATGTAACACACACACACACATAACCTACCACATCTAATATACCCTTTTGTTAGGCATTGGAGGTTGGTGTATAATTCTGGGCTGTATGTGTCTCTCTCAGGAGGATAAGAAGATCAGACAGAAACTGGAACAGCTGAAGAGGGAACACTCCTATGTCATGCAGTCTAAATGAGACAGCTAACACACACAAGTAATATGTAAGAGATACAGGTAACAAGACTGGTGTCAATTTCCACCTCTTGCTCATTCTTTATTCTCCCTCCTCCCAGGAATACAGCAGGCTATAAGGAGCTGCTGGGTCCAGTGGAACTCCACAGCGCAGACAGTTGACACTGCTGACTCACTCAGGCTAGCCACCAACACTAACTAATATACTATCACTACCCATATAGCGATGCCATTACTACACATCTCGGTCACTAGAATTCTGATCGGTAAGTCTTGCTCTGGCTGTTCCCCCTCAATCTGTCAATTGCTATACTACTATCCACCCCATTCACTTGCCTGGCTGCAGTTCAGTAATGATTTTAGTGTATGCATAAGATTCAGCTTTCCTTTAATTAAAATACAGTGGACTTCAAAGAGCTATACTTTTTTTTTATTAAACTCTGTCATCAGCTTAAATACTGTAGCATGCTGGTAAGTGGAAGAACAGAGGCAGAGAGCTGATGGTGACAGAGTTTATTATACAGTTCAATTGTCATCCTGACAAACATGAGCATCAACAATAATATCACTTACTAAATAAAGCCTGTCTGTTGGTCTGAAGTGTGTCCCTTCAGTGGCCCATTTCATATTTACAGTGACAGTCACATGACTACATCTCTACAGTCTAAAGCAGCCTCCTATCCTCTCCATCTGCACTGATCTCACAGAACTGGACAGGAAAAGGAAATAGGGCAGACTAGCTAAATATTTTGAAACTGGAAATTAGTGTTTTTTTAGGTTGTGATCAAAAAAAAATCTAATTTGTGCCAACTAAACATGACCCTGCTGTTTTGTCCCATTAGTGCAGATGAAGGACAGGAATTTGGATTGGAAGGGAGGAGGCAGCTGAAGAGTACTGAGATGCAACTGTGCACAGGGGATGGGATTGTGGCTGGTATTTACAGAGCTAAGGGAATGGACGTTGGAGATGGCATGTGACAGTTCTACTGGCATGGAGAGTTGTGTATAATACAGAGGTTTGGGGTCGAGGGTTAAAAGGTGACATGGTCAAGGTGGGTCAAGTTCAACAAATTCAGATGTTTTTATCTTAAATTGAGCATAAACATGAGGTCATCACTCACACTGCCACTACACACAGAATACATACTGCTATGAGTAGAGAAGCCAGCATCTCACACACACACCCTCAGAGAGCCTTGCCTGAGTTTAGAAAGAGGAATAGAGTATGCTACTCAGACAAAAGCTCTGTGGTCACACACACAGATGCGCAAAAGCACACAATCCTCACGCAGAAGAAATATTTTTTTCTGACTGAAAGGTAAATAAGCCTAAAGATTCAAGCTATGTGATTGGTGGAGATAAATCTGAGCCAGGAAGTCCTCAGGTAACTCAGTGATGAGAGGAGTTTGAGCTTACAGAATGTGATGCAATCACTTCCTGTGTGGCTCAGCAGGCTGCCGTGTAGGCCAGGGGCTATGGTAGGCCTGTGTTAAATGTATTTTCAGCATGCGCTGATGTGACAGACTAGACTACGACACTGAAGAAGATAAATGAATGTATTTTTAAAGACAATATTTTCATTTTATACACAAGGTTCGCAAATGACGTTTCCAAAGACAGCTGTAGAGCCTAAAATCCTAGGATGTCAAATGGCCACCACACATCCAGCATAGCCTGCTGACCACACCCACACACTCTGATTGTGGAATGAAGAGGATGGAGGGTCCTGATGGGACCTGGGGCAGGGTGCAGTAGGAGGTGCCCTTCCCTCACAACAGATGGGCACACAGACTGGAGAGAGAGGGTAGTCGGGGTGTGTATTCAGTCTACTGGTGGGCACACTGTACCCCTGGGCCGTGCGGCCCCCCCTCCTCATCAGAGCTATCATTGTAGGCCTCCCTTCTGGCCCCCGCTGACCCCTGACCTCTGACCTCACAGTCCTGGAGGTCAACCTCCTCTGCCTCCGACGAGATGACTGGTCCATCTGCACGCGCAGGCAGCAGGTCCTCCAACTCCTAAACACACACATGTAAAACACACATTCTGTGAATTACGTACACAAAGTAAAAGGTTAAGACAATGTGTGATGCACCAGACACCTTAGGCGGGCTATTTGGTTCTCAGGGGTACTCACGGTGAGTTTCTCAGGGCTGATCCAGTTGTTGTCAGGGAAGAGGACATCAAACTTGATGAACAGATCGCCTTTCTCAAATGGGTTCCTGTACTGAGGCATACCCTCACCCTTCACCACCCGGATACAACCTGACACACACGTAATGATACAGGGAAAGCAAAATAGATCAAGTTAAAGAGCGACTGCCCCTAAAAAGCAACTTCTCGTTTTGAAAACGTCCTATTTGGCATCGATAGGAGTCAGAATTATCATGTCAAAATGTACTACAAAGTAGTATGATCATAAAGTAATTCACCCAAAAAAATGGTACGTCACGGAATGAAGGGTACCGTAAGTGTTCCTTTGGTTGGGCTTATTTCAATCCTGCCCACAGCTGGCAGCACAAGCACATGCAACCCGATCGTAATGACCAAGGTCAATTTCTATTTGACATCCCTATGGGGCAAGTTAGGGACCATAAGTAAGTTACAGTGTACATGGGACAATATTTTAAAATGTCAATAGCTCCCAATTTCAATTATTTAAACACCTCAAACCATCTATAAATTGTAGAAATATCGAAAGCATTTAAAAAGGTGTGCACCATGACAATATTGTCCCATTTTGCTATTTATTGACGGTCACTAACTAGCCCCAGAGTTAGGCTATCCGATGTCAAACCAACTTTGCCACGGTCGCACACCAGCCAGCTGAAGCTAATTGGCGAAAGAAGTTGGCTAGCACTAGCAAGCCTAAGCGACTTCAAGACACAAGACCTGGTTAGACTGTTTCAAGTTATAAGCGTGAGTGAATACTGTGTGCTGTACAAACGAGTGACTGTATGTTCGGATGTGGCAAGCGTTTGTACAGAGACAACCACATTAAACCACACCCCCAAAACATCTCTCGTTTGGCTTCAGTCATGGCTGCTGCATTTCTTAATGACCAAGCCAAAAAACTAGGCCAAACTTGAAGCGGTGTGTGTGTGTTGTGGAGTGGTGAGTGTTTACCTGGGTCTATGACCTTGCCAGGGGGATATTTGACAGCGAGCTGGCGTCCATCGAGGTGTGTGACCGCCAACTGAAAGCCACACAGAGCTTCCACCAGGCCGATACGCTGGGTCATGTGGAGGTCATGGCCATCACGACGGAACTCCTGCAGAACACACTCAATAATTAATATTTTATCAGTACTTTGACTCAACCTCTCTGGTCGGCAAGAGCGTTTAAGGATTGTCTCAAACTCAGGAGATGGGAATTGAGGGCCACCTTCAGAGAGGAAGCTAAAACATTTTGTCACTGGCCGGCTACCACCCAGACTCTGCCCTCCAACTTAGACTGCTGTCCGATGTACATAGTCATTGATTCTCTGGCAGTAAGCACGCCAGTTGCACACTCCCTCAACTTGAGACATCTGTGGCATTGTGTTGGGTGATAACACGGCACATTTTTAGAGTGCCTTCTATTGTTCCCAGCACAAGGTGCACAGGTGTTACGACCATGATGTTTAATCAGCTTCTTGATATGCCACACCTGTCAGGTCGATAGACTATCCTGGCAAAGGAGAAATGCTCACTAACAGGGACGTAAATGCATTTGGGCACCACATTTGAGAGGAAAAATATTGTGTGAATATGGACAATTTCTGGGATCTTTTATTTCAGCTCATGAAACCAACCTTTTACATGTTGCATTTATATTTTTGTACAAAACACACACAAAGTTTGGGCACACCTACTCATTCCAAGGATTTTCTTTATTTTTACTATTTTCTACATTGTAGAATCATAGTGAACACAAACTATGCAATTACACATATGGAACATTGTGGTAACCCACAAATTGTTAAACAAATCAAAATATATTTTATATTTCTGATTCTTCAAAGTAGCCATCCTTTGCCTTGATGACAGCTTAGCACACTCTTGGCATTCTCTCAACCAGCATCAAGAGTATCAACCTGGAATGCATTTCAATTAACAGGTGTGCCTTGTTAAAAGTTAATGTGGAATTTCTTTCCTTCTTAATGCGTTTGAGACAGTTGTGTTGTGACAAGGTAGGGTTGGTATACAGAAGATGGCCTTTTACCAAATAGGGCTAAGTCCATATTATGGCAAGAACAGCTCAAATAAGCAAAGAGAAACAACAGTCCATCATTACTTTAAGACATGAAGGTCAGTCAATATGGAAAATTAAGAACTTTGAAAGTTTATTCAAGTGCAGTCGCAAAAGCCATCAAGCGCTATGATGAAACTGGCTCCCTCATGAGGATCGCAGCAGTTACCTCTGCTGCAGAGGATAAGTTCATTAGAATTACCAGCCTCAGAAATTGCAGCCCAAATAAATGTTTCAGAGTTCAAGTAACAGACATCAACTGTTCAGAGGAGACTGTGTGAGACTTGCTTGAGTCAAGAAACACAAGCAATGAACATTAGAATGGTGGAAATCTGTCCTTTGGTCTGATTAGAGATTTTTGGAGCCAACGGCCATGTCTTTGTGAGATACAGAGTAGGTGAACGGATGATCTCTGCATGTGAGGTTCCCACCGTGAAGCACGTGAAGCATGGAAGAGGTGGTGTGATGGTGCTTTGCTGGTGACACCATCAGGGATTTATTTAGAATTCAAGGCACACAACCAGCATGGCTACAACAGCATTCTGTAGCGATATGCCATTCCATCTAGTTTTTGCCTAAATGGGACTATCATTTGTTTTTCAACAGGACAATGACCCAACACACCTCCAGGCTATGTATTCGACCTCAACCCAACAGATGGTTTGGGATGAGTTGGACCGCAAAGTGAAGGAAAAGCAGCCAACAAGTGCTCAGCATATGTGGTTGAGATAATGCCAAGAGTGTACAAAGCTGTCAAGGCAAAGGGCGGCTACTTTGAACAATCGCAAATATATTTTGATTTGTTTAACAGTTTTTGGGTTACTACATGACTTAATGTGTTATTTCAGAGTTTGTCTTCACTATTAAATCAACAATGTAGAAAATAGTACAAAATAAAGAACACCCTTGAATGAGTAGGTGTGTCCAAACTTGACTGATACTGTAATATATATATATATATATATATATATATATATATATATATATATATATATATATATATATATATATACACTGCTCAAAAAAATAAAGGGAACACTAAAATAACACATCCTATAAATATTCTTATTAAATACTTTTTTCTTTACATAGTTGAATGTGCTGACAACAAAATCACACAAAAATTATCAATGGAAATCAAATTTATCAACCCATGGAGGTCTGGATTTGGAGTCACACTCAAAATTAAAGTGGAAAACCACACTACAGGCTGATCCAACTTTGATGTAATGTCCTTCAAACAAGTCAAAATGAGGCTCAGTAGTGTGTGTGGCCTCCACGTGCCTGTATGACCTCCCTACAACGCCTGGGCATGCTCCTGATGAGGTGGCGGATGGTCTCCTGAGGGATCTCCTCCCAGACCTGGACTAAAGCATCCGCCAACTCCTGGACAGTCTGTGGATGGAGCGAGACATGATATCCCAAATGTGCTCAATTGGATTCAGGTCTGGGGAACGGGCGGGCCAGTCCATAGCATCAATGCCTTCCTCTTGCAAGAACTGCTGACACACTCCAGCCACATGAGGTCTAGCATTGTCTTGCATTAGGAGGAACCCAGGGCCAACCGCACCAGCATATGGTCTCACAAGGGGTCTGAGGATCTCATCTCGATACCTCTGGCGAGCACATGGAGGGCTGTGCGGCCCCCCAAAGAAATGCCACCCCACACCATGACTGACCCACCACCAAACCGGTCATGCTGGAGGATGTTGCAGGCAGCAGAACGTTCTCCACGGCGTCTCCAGACTCTGTCACGTCTGTCACGTGCTCAGCGTGAACCTGCTTTCATCTGTGAAGAGCACAAGGCGCCAGTAGCGAATTTTCCAATCTTGGTGTTCTCTGGCAAATGCCAAAGGTCCTGCACGGTGTTGGGCTGTAAGCACAACCCCCACCTGTGGACGTTGGGCCCTCATACCACCCTCATGGAGTCTGTTTCTGACCGTTTGAGCAGACACATGCACAGTTGTGGCCTGCTGGAGGTCATTTTGCAGGGCTCTGGCAGTGCTCCTCCTGCTCCTCCTTGCACAAAGGCGAAGGTAGCGGTCCTGCTGCTGGGTTGTTGCCCTCCTACGGCCTCCTCCACGTCTCCTGATGTACTGGCCTGTCTCCTGGTAGCGCCTCCATGCTCTGGACACTACGCTGACAGAAACAGCAAACCTTCTTGCCACAGCTCGCATTGATGTGCCATCCTGGATGAGCTGCACTACCTGAGCCACTTGTGTGGGTTGTAGACTCCGTCTCATGCTACCACTAGAGTGAAAGCACCACCAGCATTCAAAAGTGACCAAAACATCAGCCAGGAAGCATGGGAACTGAGAAGTGGTCTGTGGTTACCACCTACAGAACCACTCCTTTATTGGGGGTGTCTTGCTAATTGCCTATAATTTCCACCTGTTGTCTATTCCATTTGCACAACAGCATGTGAAATTTATTGTCAATCAGTGTTACTTCCTAAGTGGACAGTTTGATTTCACAGAAGTGTGATTGACTTGGAGTTACATTGTGTTGTTTAAGTGTTCCCTTTATTTTTTTGAGCAGTGTATATAGTTTTTAAATTATTACACACACGGCCAAAAGTATGTGGACACCGCGTCATATTTGGCTATTTCAGCCACACGCGTTGCTGATAGGGGTCTAAAATCAGCTCAGTGACTTTCAACGTGGCACCGTCATAGGATGCCACCTTTCCAACAAGTCAGATCACCATGCGCAATGACAAGCTCCGGCTGGAATGGTGTAAAGTTTTCCACCATTGGACTCTGGAGTAGTGGAAACGTGTTCTCTGGAGTGATGAATCACGCTTCACCATCTGGCAAAACTCCTGACGGATACCAGGAGAACGCTACCTTCCCGAATGCATAGTGCCAACTGTAAAGTTTGTTGTAGGAGGAATAATGGTCTGGGCCTGTTTTATATTCTTCAGGCTAGGCCCTGTAGTTCTAGTGAAGGGAAATCACACATACAAACCATACAGAAATGGTTTGCCGAGATCGGTGTGGAAGAACTTGACTGGCCTGCAGAGCCCTGACCACAACCCTATCAAACTCCTTTGGGATGAATTAGAACGCCAGGACTAATCACCCAACATCAGTGCCCGACCTCACTAATGCCCTTGTGGCTGAATGGAACCAAGTCTCCGCAGCAACTTTCCAACGTTTCGTGGAAAGCCTTCCCAGAAGAGTTGAGGCTGTTATAGCAGCAAAGGGGGATCCAATTCCATATTAACACCCATGATTTTTGAATTATTTGTATATGCATGCATGAAGGTATCACACACACACACAGAAAAAAAAGAAACTTCCCCTTTTCAGGACCCTGTCTTTCAAAGATAATTCGTAAAATTCCAAATAACTTCACAGATTTTCATTGTAAAAGGGTTTAAATACTGTTTCCCATACTTGTTCAATGAACCATAAACAATTAATGAACATGCACCTGTGGAATGGTCGTTAAGACGCTAACAGCTTACAGACGGTAGGCAATTATGGTCACAGTTCTGAAAACTTAGGACACTAAAAGAGGCCTTTCTACAGACTCTGAAAAACACCAAAAGAAAGATGCACAGGGTCCCTACTCATCTGCGTGAACGTGCCTTAGACATGCTGCAAGGAGGCATGAGGACTGCAGATGTAGCCAGGCCAATAAATTGCAATGTTCGTACTGTGAGACGCCTAAGACAGCGCTACAGGACGGACAGCTGACCGTCCTCGCAGTGGCAGACAACGTGTAACAACACCTGCACAGGATCGGTACATCTGAACATCACACCTGCGGGACAGGTACAGGATGGCAACAACAACTGCCCGAGTTACACAAGGAACGCCCAATCCCTACATCCATGCTCCGACTGTCCGCAATAGGCTGAGAGGCTGGACTGAGGGCTTTTAGGCCAGTTGTAAGGCAGGTCCTCACCAGACATCAACATTGCCTATAGGCACAAACCCACCGTCACTAGACAGGACTGGCAAAAAGTGCTCTTCACTGACGAGTCGCGGTTTTGTCTCACCAGGGGTGATGGTCCGATTCGCGTTTATCGTCAAAGGAATGAGGCCTGTACTCTGGAGCGGGATCGAGGTGGAGGGTCCGTCATGGTCTGGGGCGGTGTGTAGCAGCATCATCAGACTGAGCTTGTTGTCATTGCAGGCAATCAACACTGTGCATTACAGGGAAGACATCCTCCTCCCTCATGTGGTACCCTTCCTGCAGGCTCATGCTGACATGACCCTCCAGCATGACAATGCCACCAGCCATACTGCTCGTTCTGTGCGTGATTTCCTGCAAGACAGGAATGTCAGTGTTCTGCCATAGCCAGCGAAGAGCCCTGATCTCAATCACATTGAGCACATCTGGGACCTGTTGGATCAGAGGGTGAGGGCTAGGGCCATTTACCACAGAAATGTCCAGAAACTTGCAGGTGCCTTGGTGGAAGAGTGGGGTAACATCTCACAGCAAGAACTGGCAAATCTGGTGCAGTCCATGAGGAGATACACTGCAGTACTTAATGCAGCTGGTGGCCACACCAGATACTGACTGTTACTTTGACCCTCCCTTTGTTCAGGGACACATTATTACATTTCTGTTAGTCATACATCTGTGGAACTTGTTCAGTTAAATGCAGTTGACAGTGAGAGGATGTTTCTTTTTTTGCTGAGATGTATATATATTTTTTGGGGGGGATGTGTGTATTGTTTCGTATTGTTACTGCACTGTTGGAACTAGAAACATAAGCATTTAGCTGAAACTGCAATATCTGCTAAATGTGTTTGCAACCAACAAAATTAGATTGAGAATTTCTGAACACTGAATAGTTTCCTGAGCAGTTTATTTAAATCTTTGAGTACTCTCTGCTACAGTGTGTGTGCGTTTTACCTCATGCTCCTTCTCCTGTAGGACCAGTAGGATGTCTCCAGGCTCAGTGCCTGGGGCTTGGTCAGCCTCTCCAGTGAAGCTTATTTTCTGGCCATGCCTCATGCCTTTATCAACATGGACCTCCAACAGCTTGGTCTCCTTGTTCACCTTACGACCCTCACACTTCTTACAGCGGTCCTTCTCACTGATCACCTCCCCTATACAAAACACAAACAGATTAGTTTCCTAACAAAAAAAATATTTTTATTGTGTATTCATTATTGCAGACCACGTGTGTGTGTGTGTGGTCCTACCCTCTCCGTTGCAGTCTGTGCAGACTGACTGCATCTGTTGGACCATGCCAGGAGCCAGCTGCCTGATCATGATCCTCATGCCTCTCCCTCTGCAGGCCACGCACTTCTGCACCGCCCCCGCCTTACCCCCGGCACTGGAGACAGACCAGAGAGAGGAGAGTCAAGTATCACATTAAACAATATATATATATATATATATATATCATGTTAAAGGGGCAATCACACCTACATTCATTTTTGGACTTGTACCCATTGATTCTAAAATAATATAACGTATAAATTAACTTTGTTCAATTGTCATATCCCATCACAACCCAAAATATAACCTTGTTTTACAAACAAAGTAAACAAACGGTATACAGCTTCAAAATATGGTAAAAACTATACATTTTTATATCATGAATGTTTAGTCCTGCATCCATCTCTCTGTCCACTAAAGATATTTATACAGAACAAAAATAAAAACGCAACGTGTTGGTCCCATGTTTCAAAACCTTTCCAGATGCATAAAAAGCTTACTTCTCTCAAATTTTTTGAAGAAACGTGTTTACATCCTTGTTAGTGAGCATTTCTCCTTTTCCAAGATAATCCATCCTGACAGGTGTGGCATATCAAGAAGCTGATTAAACAGCCTGATCATTACACAGATGCACCTTGTGCTGGGTACAATAAAAGACCACTAAAAATGTGCATTTGTGTCACACAACACAATGCCACAGATGTCTCAAGTTGATGGAGCTTGCAATTGGCATGCTACTGCAGGAATATCCACCAGAGCTGTTGCCAGATAGATAATTTAATGTTCATTTACCATAAGCTACCAACGTCATTTTAGATAATTTGACAGTACGTCCAACTGGCCTCACAACCGCAGACCACATTTAACCACGTCAGCCCAGGACGTCCACAACCGGCTTCTTCACCTGCGGGATTGTCTGAGACCAGCCAACCAGACATCTGATGAAACAGGGTTTGAACAACCAAATAATTTCTGCACAAATTGTCAGAAACCGTCTCAAGGAAGCTCACCGTCCTCACCAGGGTCTTGACCCGATTGCAGTTCGGCGTCGTAACCAACATCTATGGGTAAATGCTCACCTTCGATGGCCACTGGAGAAGTGTGCTCTTCACAGATCAATCCCGGTTTCAACTGGTACCATGCAAATGGCACACAGCGTGTACAATGTCATGTGGGCGAGCGGTTTGCTGATGTCAGCGTCGTGAACAGAGTGCCTCATGTTGATGGTGGGTTTATGGTATGGGCAAGCATAAGCTGCGGACAACGAACACAATTGCCTTTTTTATTGATTACATTTTGAATGCACAGAGACATCGTGACAAAATCCTAAGGCCCATTGTGATGCCATTCACCCGCCACCATCACTTCATGTTTCAGCATGACAATGCACGGCCCCATGTCGCAAGTATCTGCTCACAATTCCTGGAAGCTGGAAATGTCCCAGGTCTTCCATGGCCTGCTGACACACCCATTGAGCATGTTTGGGATGCTCTAGATTGACGTGTATGACAGCGTATCCAGTTCCCGCCAATATCCATCAAATCCGCACAACCATTGAAGAGGAGTGGGACAACGTTCCACAGGCCACAAACAACAGCCTGATCAACTCTATGCGACAGAGATGTGTTGCGCTGAATGAGGCAAATGGTGGTCACACCAGATACGGACTGGTTTTCTGATCCACGCCCCTACCAACCCACTTGGTATCTGTGACCAACATCTGTCAGAGTATGTGAGCAGAATTGAAAATGGAAATCCCACGTCCTTTCCAACTGCTCTGACAAAAAACGCTCCGAGCTAAAAAATAAAAAATATAAAAAATATTGCAGCTCCAAATCCAATCCCTTCATTAAAATCACAATTTATCCAACACCCATCTATTTCTGTGACTACCTGGACCTTTCATTTATTTTTTAAGTATTGAAACCAAACCATATGATTTGAATGAAAAGTATTTTAATAAACATTAAAAAGGTGAATGTAAGTGCTCAGAACTTCAAATAGGCTACATGTCATATTAAAACAGCATATAAAACACTAAATAGGTCAGGAGCCAGACAAGCCTAAGAAGGAACAAAAATGAATTATTTAAGTTATATCCTACAAAGAAACACATTGTGATGAATTGTGTACAGATGAAGCAGATGCTAAGCTACATGACTGTTTTGCTAGCACAGACTGGAATATGTTCCGGGATCCTTCCAATGGTATTGAGGTGTACACCACATCACTCATTGGCTCCATCAATAAGTGCATCAATGATGTCGTCCCCACAGTGACCAGTACATACATACCACCAACCAGAAGCCATGGATTACAGGCAGCATCGGCACTGAGCTAAAGGGTAGAGTTGCCGCTTTCAAGGAGCGGGACACTAACCCGGAAGCTTAGAAGAAATCCCGCTATGCCCCCCGAAGAACCAACAAACAGGCAAAGCGTCAATACAGGACTAAGGTCGGATCGTACTACACCGGTTCTGACGCTCGTAGGATGTGGCAGGGCTTGCAAACCCTTAGACTACAAAGGGAAGCACAGCCGAGAGCTGCAAAGTGACACGAGCCTACCAGATGAGCTAAACTACTTCTATGCTCGCTTCGAGGCAAATAACACTGAAACATGCATTAGAGCACCAGCTGTTCCGGGAGACTATGTGATCACACTCTCCGCAGCCGATGCGAGTAAGACCTTTAAACAGGTCAACATTCATAAGGCCGCAGGGCTAGAAGGATTACCAGGACGAGCTGACAAGGTACAAATCTGTCGTTTGAAAATCTGGACGTCATTGAAAATAAGACATTTGTTCTCAACTGACTTGCCTAGTTAAATAAAGGTAAAATAAAAAATACTCTATCTGTATTCCAAGACATGTAAACTCCATAGATAGGTCCTAATGAATTCAATTGACTGATTTCCTTTTATGAACTGTAAATCAGTAAAATATTTGAAATGGTTGCATTTATATTTTTGTTCAGTGTATTTCAAAAAGTGTAGTAGCTCAGCAACTACCAACATTGATCTCCATGCAAATTATATTATTTTAAAGTGTGTGTGTGTGTGTGTGTGTAGACTCACCCATTGCAGGAAGCACACAGGACATTCTTGCTGAGTTGTAGTTTGGTTGTTTTACCATTGTAGAGGTCTTCCAGTGAAACTCTGTTAGACAGGTAGGCAGGGTAAGGAATAACTCAAATAATATGTCTGGATGAGGACCATAGATGTGAAGGGAGAATAACTGTCACTCACTTGAGGGGATGCACCATGTCCTCGCCTCTCCTGCGCCCTCCATTGCGTCCTCCCCCTCCACGTCCCTGCCCCCCCATGAAGCCAAACAGCCCCCCTCCAAAGATGTGGGAGAAGATGTCATCCATGCCAGCCCCTCCACCACCTCCCTCCCGCAGCCCCTGCTCTCCATAGCGGTCATAAAGCTCCTTCTTTTCTGGATTGGTCAGCACCTCATACGCAAAACTTATCTCTTTAAACTGGGAGAGATGGGGGGGGGGATCATTAGGGAGGAACCTGCCATTGTCCATCATAACTACCTCCCACAGACATTCTACATAATCAGGTGACATTTTTCATACTGTTAACTTTAAATCCACACGAACAATCATCACATTGTTGTCTCACAGATCCTCTTATCTCAATAGTCTAGGTTTCCTCTCCTTCATCTGCACTGATGTTACACAGGTCAGATGATAGCGATGCAGAAGAAGATGCTGGTTGGGGCAGTGCTGCAGATGAACCAAAGGAGACCAGGAAAGAGGGTGCCTCAACAGACTAGCTGGTGCACTCTTGCTATGGAGAGGAGGCCATTTGAGTAACACCAAAAGCGATTGATACCAGCCTCTGTTACTGCACAAGATGCACAGATGGTCATGATGTGGCTTGATCAGTGTTATGTGCTGCTGTGAATCGTTTTGTGTGTACTGTGTCATGTTTTGATTGTGTTATTTGTGTAACTGCCCGTCTCTTACCTTGTCCCCTGCATCTGGGTTCTTATCAGGGTGAAACTCTTTGGCCAATTTGCGGTATGCCTGAACACAAGAGAGACAGACCTACATTATCAGTCACTGTCTGGGAGTGGGCTGTTGTAGGGCCAACATTTTCTAACTGCGTAGCTTTACCCTGCTGCTGCGGCAAGAGAAACACTTGGTGAATCTGAAAACATTCTAACGTTAGCTAGCTAGCATGCTTAACATAATCATCCTCCTCATGACAATCCCTAGTAAAATAGCAATCTGTAGTATCTGTCAAAAACATGACGACAGAGTAACTAACTTTAGACCATATTAGCTAACAATAATATATGTAGTTAGCCAACATTACCAGACAATTGAGATACATCCCGAGCTCATTATGTACTAGCTGGCTATAACTAGCAAATAACATACCTAGTACCTCTATATGGTTTTAGTCTGTCAGCTTTGCTTTACTCACGCCAACTAGCGCAGCATCTTTCGCTAACGTTAGCTAGCTCCTGCAGCTAACTTCGCGCAGCAGTCTGCACTGCCTAGCAACGATCGGCCGCTGCCTGTGCTACGTTTCTATGCGTAAGGACGGTAAGGCCTAGTTTCTCATTTATAAAATACATATAACCAAATTCTCAACAGGTAGTTAACTAACTAGTTAACTAGCTGTCTTAAATCGCGATTTTCAAATCAGAGAAATACTTACTTTTCATTAGATATTTGCCCCAGAATATGCACTTGCTAGCTCGCATGATTAGCTAGCTAACGTTAACTAGCGATAGTTTAACTAGCTGGGTTAGCTTAGCATCTGAATAGTGTTGGTAAGGCCACATCAACCCTGTTTTGCGGTCATATAATTTCCTGTAGGCGCTGATTGTGTATTATTTATTTACATAACACCAGTCACTTACCTTCTTTAGGTCGTTTTCTGAGGCGGAGGGTGAAACTCCGAGGATGTCGTATAGCTTGGTATCCACAACGTTGGCCATAATGCTAGCTAACGTTAGTCATCTACAGACAGAAATACCTTCTGCCGAGGAAAGGAAACGAGAGAAGATAAACAAGCCGGGTGGGAACGTCATAAGCAATGCGTCAATATGGGTCAGTGCTGACAGTCAGCTGATAGGCTACAGAGAGCAGCAGAGATTATGGAGGCATGTAGCTACAAATATTCATATTTATTTGTATAAACCTATCTCTAGGCTAGTTGCAGTTTTGAATAACGCCGGCTGGTCAATGTTGGAAGTACCCTTCTGACTGGGCCACCTAGTTAGCATTTTAATAATCTCTTCTGTTATTTTTTACTAGGGGCATGCAGTCTGTGCTATGTTTTAAGGGTGCTACACATTTTGGAGGGACTTGTCAAGAATATTCAAGAAGCGCAGTATCTTTGGCACACCAATAAACCACACATGCTCGGCGTAGATTTGATTGCTCGTTCCCGCAATAGTGTCCGCCATTTTGATTTAAAATATGTGAGAATCCTTTTCTGTCTTGCTCCAATCTCCAGGATAAAAGCGACAACTAATTTACTGAACCTGGGATTGTCCTATACACAGTTGGAAGGGTCAGGCAGCTTCTGGTGAGTTGACAAGAAAACACTCGACAGATTACTGACATATTTTGTTAAATAACCTGGACGTGCATCACCAGTTGGCTGGTTTGGAACGTAAACAAAATGCTCAGCTAGCAGGTTAACAACACTGACGCACTGAAGCTAAAGTCAAGGTAGGTGCTTGTCGTAGTTTAGCTGAGAATTCTCAACCCCACGATATCGTGGAGATGATAGTTCCCAGAGTCGTAGCTGTGACATGGCAAGATTGCAATAATCAGCCTGGCTATATACGCAGTCTAACGTTAATTAGCAGCGCGTAAGCTATCAACAACATCCGGATTCTACTAGCTAGCTAATATATGCTCATACATTTGACAGTCATGGATAGCTAGCCACCTTGCTACGCAGCACTGCATCCTAAAGATGAGGAGAGTCAGCTGTGTGTGCTGGAAGACACTAATTACTGTTATCTCTCTCTATCACTTTCAGGTTGCAGAGGTAGTGATGGCTTGTGTGTGAGGGAGTGTGTGTGTAATCATCCATACAGATTCATGACCGTTCCTACCTGCATATTTGAAATAAATGACTGAAGAGGTCTGACCTAGGACACACATTTTACTAAGGTAAGAAGAAAACACACTCACACCTGACACATTATGCTCACTTAAAGATATAATCTAGACTATCTGTTCACTTCAGGTTTAAAGTGCTTCCCCTGTAAACTGAGTGTGTGTCTGACTGTCACCCCCCCCCCCCCCCCCCCCCCCCCAAATCATACCCCCTCCTTGCATCCTTCGTTAGCAAGACAATAGGAAACCTCATAAAACACAAGACCAAACAGAAAAATTAAAGTTGCAAAACCTATGATACACAGTGAAGTTGGTGTTTTCTATTCACGGTGTCTCCTCCCAGCAGCAGCAGCCATGTTCTGGAAGTTTGACCTGCACACGTCGTCCCAGCTGGAGGCCCTGCTTGAGAAGGGCGATGTCACGCTCACTGAGCTCATGGAGGAGGAGGACTTACTGCAGGAGTGCAAGGCCCAGAACCGCAGGTTAGCCTTTAACATTAGCCCCTGCACACTTTTTATTAGCATTAGCATTTCCAATGCTAACAAGTGTCTGTTGGCTCCTCTCTGGGCCCCAGGCTGCTGGTCTTCCTGTCCCAGGACACCTGCATGCAAGAGCTGCTGCACCTCATCACCACAGAGCCACCTGCTGGTCTGGAAGAGATCAAACGCTTCAAGTGAGTCGATGCACACATGCACGTACGTCCAGTCAGTCACTGGGATGCTTCAATGAGCGTGCGTGTGTCTTCCAGGCATCCTAACATAGCATGTGAGCTGCTGACGAGTGATGTAGGGGTGATAAATGATAAGCTGGGGGGAGAGAAGCCCCTTCTAGACATCCTGTACTCCTTCCTGGAGCAGCCCCCTCCCCTCAACCCCCTCCTCGCATCCTTCTTCAGCAAGACCATTGGAAACCTCATCACACGCAAGACCGAACAGGTACAGTAACAAACACATCTTACACACAGTTAAAGGGATACTTCGGGGTTTAGGCAATTAAGCCTTATTTCCTACTTACCCAGAGTCAGGTGAACTCATGGATACCATTTTTATGTCTGTGTGTGCATTTTGAAGGTAGTATATCGTTAGCTTAGTGCTTTTGTTGGAAGTCTCCACAAACTACTAGCCAGCTCCTCTCAAAAGCAGGGAAATGGACTTAACTACTCCAAAGCTGGGTGGTTGGTCATTTATATTCTTACAAAGCTATACATAGTAATCAATATTTAATAAATTCGTACATTTTTCTGATAATCACAAGAAACAAGGATCTATCCACTTCCTCATTCTGTCCCCTTGTCACATAGAGATTGCAATTTTGTATCTGTCTGTGGCACTACCCATGCGCTCACAGGCGCAATAATGGGACAGATACAGCATTGCGATCTCTGTGACAACGGAGCAGGATGAGGAATTGGATATAATCTTATTACTTATGATAATCAGTCAAATAAACACATTTATAGAATATTGACTTGTATAGCCTTATAAGACTAAATTACCAACCACCCAGCTTTGGAGTAGTTAGGTCTATTACCCTGCTTTTGAGAGGAACTAGTTGTTCCTGGAGACTTCCAGCAATTGCACTATGCTAACAATATACTACATTCAACTTTGTTCAAACTGCATGCGGAGACATAAAAATGGTATCCATGAGTTTGTCTGACTCTCGGCAAGTAGGGGGAAAAAGGCTTAATTGCCTAAACCCTGAAGCATCCCTTTAATGGTTCTAATCTGGTTGTTGTGTTCCGTTTCCTGCAGAGCAAGGAGATTTCGTCTCTCCAATGTAGATTAATAAAATTGGTTATAACCTATATTTCAACAATATAGATTATTTTCAGTTGATCTGGGTGACAGGTGGTTGTGTTGTGGTTGTGTAGGTGATCTCCTTCTTGCGGGGAAAGGAGGGTTTCCTGGGTCTGGTTCTTAAACACATCAACACATCGGCCATGATGGACCTCCTGCTACGCCTCATCAGCTGTGTAGATCCTGCTCCTCTCCGACAAGACACACTCAATGTATGTCACACACACACACACACCCTCAGTGTGACTTAAATATGTAATGGTGTGTTTGTGTTCCCTCTGCAGTGGTTGAATGAAGAGCGGCTGGCTCAGAGGCTCATAGAACTCATTCACCCTGGGAAAGACACGGAGGTGAGACACACACACACACACACACACAATCTACTGATGACTAGAGTGCTGTCAGAGGAGTAATGTAGCCAAATGTGTTTCAGAGACAGTCAAATGCGTCTCAGACTGTGTGTGACATCATCCGTTTGAGCAGAGACCAGACCAATCAGCTCCAAGAGAACTCTGAGGCCGACCCTCTGCTTGCCGTGCTGGAGTCGTAAGTCTCTTTCTCTCTCTCGCACTCACACACCTACCTACCTACCTACCTACCTACCTACCTACCTACCTACCTGTAATTCCCTCTGTCCTGTGTTCCTGCAGGCAGGAGTGTGTGAGTCAGCTGCTGGACAACATGTTTGTGGGAGAGAGCACAGAGAGCTGCATCGTCTACGGAACTCAAGTCCTTCTCACCTTACTGGAGATCAGGAGGCCGGGGTTGGTGTTCCATTCTCACATTCCTATAAAGCCTACCGAATAGGATGTATAGGAATTTGGTCATAAGCTAGCCCCTCTTTGACTCACAGATTTTCACAAATCCTAACTGTGTGTTTGGTGTGTGTGTGTTCCAGAGTGGAAGGTGTGCTGGATGTGTGTGTTCTGGGATATGAAAGGTGTGTCGTCAGCAGCATCCTGCAGGCTGTCCAACCCCACCTCAAACACTACCACCAACTACTGCTGGATCCTCCCAGGGTAAATGCGCGCACACACACACACACACACACACACACACACACACACAGGGTTGGGCGGTATCCAGATTTTCATATTGTCCTTTTCTCATCCTGGGATTTACGGTATTAGTACACAAGGGGGCACCAAAAAAACGTTTTAAATAGCCCATCGGGTGTCTATTACCAGAATGCTAACAAAATTAGCACAAGTAATGGTGAACGAGCGATCAGTGGAGAAAAAAAAGGAAATGGACAGTGAAAATAACAGTAGCGAATCTTTATACAGGTGGTACCGGGACAAAGTCGATGTGCGGGGGCACCGGTTAGTCAGGCTAATTGAGGTAATATGTGGGTGTATAGTTAAAGTGACAATGCGTAGATGATAAACAGAGTAGCAGCAGTGTAAAATAGGGTGTTTTTCATGCAGGAAAAAAAGATACAACGCAGAAATATCTTGCTGCGTTTTTTCGACGCAGATCTAAAATGCTTCTTATTGCAATTTCTGCTCGGGATCGAACGCATTTTGTGCTTCAGTTGTACTTCTCCACTCGGATGAGAGTTCACGAATGAACCGGCATTCTATCACCAGACAAATCAAATCAAATTTTATTTGTCACATACACATGGTTAGCAGATGTTAATGCGAGTGTAGCGAAATGATTGTGCGTCTAGTTCCGACAATGCAGTAATAACAAGTAATCTAACTAACAATTCCAAAACTACTGTCTTGTACACAGTGTAAGGGGATAAAGAATATGTACATAAGGATATATGAATGAGTGATGGTACAGAGCAGCATAGGCAAGATACAGTAGATGGTATCGAGTACAGTATGTACAAATGAGATGAGTATGTAAACAAAGTGGCATAGTATAGTATAAAGTGGCTAGTGATACATGTATTACATAAGGATACCGTCGATGATATAGAGTACAGTATATACGTATGCATATGAGATGAATAATGTAGGGTAAGTAACATTTATATAAGGTAGCATTGCTTAAAGTGGCTAGTGATATATTTACATCATTTCCCATCAATTCCCATTATTAAAGTGGCTGGAGTTGAGTCAGTGTCAGTGTGTTGGCAGCAGCCACTCAGTGTTAGTGGTGGCTGTTTAACAGTCTGATGGCCTTGAGATAGAAGCTGTTTTTCAGTCTCTCGGTCCCAGCTTTGATGCACCTGTACTGACCTCGCCTTCTGGATGATAGCGGGGTGAACAGGCAGTGGCTCGGGTGGTTGATGTCCTTGATGATCTTTATGGCCTTCCTGTGACATCGGGTGGTGTAGGTGTCCTGGAGGGCAGGTAGTTTGCCCCCGGTGATGCGTTGTGCAGACCTCACTACCCTCTGGAGAGCCTTACGGTTGAGGGCGGTGCAGTTGCCATACCAGGCGGTGATACAGCCCGCCAGGATGCTCTCGATTGTGCATCTGTAGAAGTTTGTGAGTGCTTTTGGTGACAAGCCGAATTTCTTCAGCCTCCTGAGGTTGAAGAGGCGCTGCTGCGCCTTCTTCACGATGCTGTCTGTGTGAGTGGACCAATTCAGTTTGTCTGTGATGTGTATGCCGAGGAACTTAAAACTTGCTACCCTCTCCACTACTGTTCCATCGATGTGGATAGGGGGGTGTTCCCTCTGCTGTTTCCTGAAGTCCACAATCATCTCCTTAGTTTTGTTGACGTTGAGTGTGAGGTTATTTTCCTGACACCACACTCCGAGGGCCCTCACCTCCTCCCTGTAGGCCGTCTCGTCGTTGTTGGTAATCAAGCCTACCACTGTTGTGTCGTCCGCAAACTTGATGATTGAGTTGGAGGCGTGCGTGGCCACGCAGTCGTGGGTGAACAGGGAGTACAGGAGAGGGCTCAGAACGCACCCTTGTGGGGCCCCAGTGTTGAGGATCAGCGGGGAGGAGATGTTGTTGCCTACCCTCACCACCTGGGGGCGGCCCGTCAGGAAGTCCAGTACCCAGTTGCACAGGGCGGGGTCGAGACCCAGGGTCTCGAGCTTGATGACGAGCTTGGAGGGTACTATGGTGTTGAATGCCGAGCTGTAGTCGATGAACAGCATTCTCACATAGGTATTCCTCTTGTCCAGATGGGTTAGGGCAGTGTGGTTGAGATTGCATCGTCTGTGGACCTATTTGGGCGGTAAGCAAATTGGAGTGGGTCTAGGGTGTCAGGTAGGGTGGAGGTGATATGGTCCTTGACTAGTCTCTCAAAGCACTTCATGATGACGGATGTGAGTGCTACGGGGCGGTAGTCGTTTAGCTCAGTTACCTTAGCTTTCTTGGGAACAGGAACAATGGTGGCCCTCTTGAAGCATGTGGGAACAGCAGACTGGTATAGGGATTGATTGAATATGTCCGTAAACACACCGGCCAGCTGGTCTGCGCATGCTCTGAGGGCGCGGCTGGGGATGCCGTCTGGGCCTGCAGCCTTGCGAGGGTTAACACGTTTAAATGTCTTACTCACCTCGGCTGCAGTGAAGGAGAGACCGCATGTTTTCGTTGCAGGCCGTGTCAGTGGCACTGTATTGTCCTCAAAGCGGGCAAAAAAGTTATTTAGTCTGCCTGGGAGCAAGACATCCTGGTCCGTGACTGGGCTGGATTTCTTCCTGTAGTCCGTGATTGACTGTAGACCCTGCCACATGCCTCTTGTGTCTGAGCCGTTGAATTGAGATTCTACTTTGTCTCTGTACTGGCGCTTAGCTTGTTTGATAGCCTTGCGGAGGGAATAGCTGCACTGTTTGTATTCGGTCATGTTACCAGACACCTTGCCCTGATTAAAAGCAGTGGTTCGCGCTTTCAGTTTCACACGAATGCTGCCATCAATCCACGGTTTCTGGTTAGGGAATGTTTTAATCGTTGCTATGGGAACGACATCTTCAACGCACGTTCTAATGAACTCGCACACCGAATCAGCGTATTCGTCAATGTTGTTATCTGACGCAATAAGAAACATCTCCCAGTCCACGTGATGGAAGCAGTCTTGGAGTGTGGAGTCAGCTTGGTCGGACCAGCGTTGGACAGACCTCAGCGTGGGAGCCTCTTGTTTTAGTTTCTGTCTGTAGGCAGGGATCAACAAAATGGAGTCGTGGTCAGCTTTTCCGAAAGGGGGGCGGGGCAGGGCCTTATATGCGTCGCGGAAGTTAGAGTAACAATGATCCAAGGTCTTTCCTCCCCTGGTTGCGCAATCGATATGCTGATAAAATTTGGGGAGTCTTGTTTTCAGATTAGCCTTGTTAAAATCCCCAGCTACAATGAATGCAGCCTCCGGATAAATCGTTTCCAGTTTGCAGAGAGTTAAATAAAGTTCGTTCAGAGCCATCGATGTGTCTGCTTGGGGGGGGATATATACGGCTGTGATTATAATCGAAGAGAATTCTCTTGGTAGATAATGCGGTCTACATTTGATTGTGAGGAATTCTAAATCAGGTGAACAGAAGGATTTGAGTTCCTGTATGTTTCTTTCATCACACCATGTCACGTTGGCCATGAGGCATACGCCCCCGCCCCTCTTCTTACCAGAAAGATGTTTGTTTCTGTCAGCGCGATGTGTGGAGAAACCCGTTGGCTGCACCGCTTCGGATAGTCTCTCCAGTGAGCCATGTTTCAGTGAAGCAAAGGACGTTACAGTCTCTGATGTCCCTCTGGAATGCTACCCTTGCTCGGATTTCATCAACCTTGTTGTCAAGAGACTGGACATTGGCAAGAAGAATGCTAGGGAGTGGTGCGCGCTGTGCCCGTCTCCGGAGTCTGACCAGAAGACCGCCTCGTTTCCCTCTCTTTCGGAGTCGTTTTTTGGGGTCGCTGCATAGGATCCACTCCGTTGTCCTGTTTGTAAGGCAGAACACAGGATCCGCGTCACAAAAAACATATTCTTGGTCGTACTGATGGTGAGTTGATGCTGATCTTATATTCAGTAGTTCTTCTCGACTGTATGTAATGAAACCTAAGATGACCTGGGGTACTAATGTAAGAAATAACACGTAAAAAAACAAAAACCTGCATAGTTTCCTAGGAACGCGAAGCGAGGCGGCCATCTCTGTCAGCGCTCTGACTGATGTGTAGCTACATTTACCGGTACCTTTCTCTGTGTAGCCAGCTTAATTTTCTCAGGTAAAATGCTAGATTAACTTAAAACAAAACATTAGGAAATGTAGCTGGCTACATTCTTTCTATAAATAAACTTTAGAAATATGGCAGCCATGCATTGTTTTTGCAAAAAAAATACCATGCTTTTTCATTGTAAGCTCATTTACTTATGTGGCTGCCAGCCAAATAGAGTAGCACTTCTGTTGTCATCTGATGAAAATGAAGCTATTTTCTGCCGAATGTGTTGCACTAATGTATTTTCTGTGAAGGATAACTTTAGTTGCATGTCCCTGATCACTCTATTGAAGCAAAAAAAAAAAAAATTTTCAATATAAAACGCGACCCCTGTCAATACACAGCTGGACTCAACCTGCTCCCGCTTTCTCCCGTTGTGCTATTTACAAACAAACAGGAGATGGCTCAACTGTTCTAAGGTAAGCTTCATAATGTAATGTGACAGGTGAAATGAGGAACGAGATCTGCTTCATCTCTTAACATATTGCACAAGTTGACTGCAGGTATTTACTTAAGTATATATAAAAATGTTTTGGAAAAACTTCAAATAAATAGTTGTAATGTTGACGCTATTGAAAAACCATTCTGTGGCTATTTCCAAGTACCTCAGTATACTGTGCAAGCCTACACACACATGCACACCTTCAACATACACACATCCTGTATTCTCTATGTCACCCTTCCAGTCTTGCGGTGTTATACATTCTTGGAGCTGTAATGTCAGCTATTCATCACACCATAAAACTAAATTACACCTGTGTCTATGTGCGTGTGTTTCTAGCGGACCCCCATGCTGACCAGTCTAGGTGTGTTGGAGGTGCCACTGGGTAACTGTCGTCTCCATGTGGCCAGACTAATGGCCTCCCTGCTACAGACCACTAACATGAGTTATTACACCTGTTTTGACGACACGATTTATAACAACACCGTCACACTGGAGCTCTGCAGACTCCAGACCATAAGCCTCCTACTGGTGAGTATACTCGCACACACCATGTCCTGGTTTGTATACATATTTTATCTGTTAACCTGTTTGTGTTGTGTGTTGCAGGACCTGTTCTTTAAGTACACCTGGAACAACTTCCTGCACTTCCAAGTGGAACTGTGTGTGGCAGCCATTCTCAGCCACTCTGCTCAGGAGGAGAGGCCCCAGGTTGGCCTGGTTATCCAGGAAAGACCCTTGGTTCCCCTGGAGGACATTCCCCAGGCCAGCTTTGTGGCCCAGGAAAATCCCATGTTTCCCCAGAAGGAGAATCCTCAGGGCAGCCTCCCGACCCAGGAAAAACCCAGGCTTCAGCAGGAGCCCCAGGAAAACCATGCCTTGCCTGGCCCCAAACCACCACTGCCCTCTGTTCCTCCTGACATCTCCACACATAACCCACTGGTGACCCATGTACGTGTCTCTGTCTGCCTGTGTTTCTCTAACATATTCTCTCTCAAGGTCTCCCTCTCCCTCACTCTTTCTTTCTTTCTCTCTCTCCATCTGTAGTTGTTTCAGGACTGTCGTCTGGTTCAGAGGATATTGGAGGCCTGGGAGGAGAATGATAAGACTCAGTAAGACACTCAGTGCCGGAGAAAATAGAGCCCTAAGGAGGCGCAAGTGTCAAACGCACATTAGTTTGCAATTTTGTAATCTAAATACTGGTGCGGTGGCAATTTCCAGCCCTAATGCCAGGTTTGGCAATTTACCTGTCTAACATTAGCGCGAGGAGGGGTGGCAATATTTGAGGTGTGTCATTAAAAACAAGCGCAAAAGTGAAAACTTCATGCAGCGCTAATGGGAAGTTTTAAGACTCACAAAAAGCATGTCTTAAGGGTAATGCAATTAATAATGACATGGATGTTGAGAGTGGAAGTGCAGCCTTTACCAGCCATAATGCACAGTGCCCATGGAAGAGGGATGTGCCCGTGAATCTCGTATTTACAAACATAAAAAAACGATTGCTTTCCCCTCATTTTATTTAAAAACCAAGCATAGCCTACCCTCCCCTCAATCAAAGTTGGTTTAACAGCATTGCATAGGTGCATCTTTTTATCCTGGCCATTAGCCAAGTAGCCTATGAATGAAGGCTTATAAATGGTCTACTGAGAGTGCTTTGAAATATTTTAGGTTTTTGCCTTCATGCTATCCATCTCCATTTTCAAAGAGCGCCCTTCATCCGATTACCAAAGACATGCTCCTCCAAACTATTCAGTCCTCCTATAATGCCATATCAATGATACAATTGTATTTTGTGTAGTCGTGTGAATGTTATGAATAAAGACATTTAGGCTTACGTGTTTACACGGTGCCATGGAATGAGAGAAGCGATTTTATGATATAACGCTTCTGACCCCGTCCGATTTAGAAATAATGTTGGTGTTTTAATAAACAGATTGCTTTTTTTGTTTAATATCACGCCCTCAATAGGCTGCCCTTACCCGACGCTACTAAGGCTGGTTCAACAGCAATGCGTTGTGTTTTTTATCCTGGCATTGCAAAGTAGCCTTCCATGAAAGGTGTTTAAATGGTCTATTCGTCTGAGTTAATTTTGCTTGTTCGAGTATCCATCTCCAAAGAGTGCCTCATCTGGTTACCAAAGACGCACTCCTCTAGACTTAATTAAATTATTCTGTCCTATAATGCAATATCAACAGTATGCCTATGCTATATTGAGAATGTGCCTCACACATACAATTTATGGGAGCCTAGTATTTTTTTATTTTAGGAGAAGTGCAATGAGTAAGGACATGTAGGTGTGGTTAGGCTCGTTGAAGAGAATTGCAACGTTGACCAGCAACACTCCAAACAGGCTATTGAGCAAACACTGGATTAAAAAATAAAATCAAAACATTTCTGTTGCTAATTGTTACTGTAGCCTATGCAATTTAAAAACTGTAGGATCAATCCACAATGGACCAGAAAGAGAATATTCTGTACTCCAAGACGAATTGGTGTTGATGACAATGCAAATACTGTCAGTAACCTACAGAACTTGAAACAAAACACATTCAGTATTAAGCCATGGAACATGTTGATTGGCCAGTGAGTGGCCAAGCCCTCATCACACCGACAGCTTGTTTATTCATCAAAACCCAGCCATTTCATGCCACTGCCAGCTATTGCACTCATATTTCCCTCTGAAAATATAACAAATATTTCTGGCACACCCTGAACCTATTAAGCTCTGCCAGCGCTTAGATTTACCACTGCGTTAGGTTTGTTAATAGAGCCCTCAAACTGTTAAAGTTAAACTGATTCAACAGTTCAGCTGTTTTTGCTCTTGTTTTGTCATCTGTGATTGGTTTGTCACGAGTGTAGGTTGTTAACGTTTATAAATGTAATTGTGCATGTTACATTTTCTCATGAACGTGTGTGTTCTCAGGGCAGAGGGGGGTATGAGGAGAGGCTACATGGGTCACCTGACAAGAATCGCTAATACTGTAGTCTGTAACATGGAGAAAGGACCAGTCCGCATCCAGATCAGCAGCCTTATTACAGGTAGGGCTGTATGTGTTACTTAGGCCTACGGACATAGCAAGCTTATTGTAGAGTAAATATGTGTGAAGTTCTCTACTGTCTGTGTTGCAGAGCTGCCTAAGGATTGCAGGGGGCGCTGGGAGAGCTTTGTAGACCAGGCCCTGACAGAGACCAACAGGAAGAACACTGTAGACCTGGTACACATACCTGCTCACACAAATGCACACCAGTGATTCCCATAGCATTTTCTTCAGGAGTGGTGGCAAGGGTAGCCGGGGGGGGTGTGCATTGGTACAAGCGGGGGACTTTGCCAATAAGCCAACGACTATCCATTTAAGTGCGCGTCTCGTCATTAAAAAAAATATATATATATATATTGAGGAACAACAACAAACTTAATCCATTTTAGTATACGGCTGTAGCGTAACATTTTCTACATTTTATGTTACAGCCTTAGTCTAAAATGTATTAAATAGTTTATCAATCGACGCACAATACTCCATAATGACAAAGCTAACACAGGTTTTTTTTTTTTTTTTTTTGCAAAATACTGAAATATGACATTTACATTAGCATTCAGACCCTTTACTCAGTACTTTGTTGAAGCCCCTTTGGCAGTGATTACAACCTTGAGTCTTCTTGGGTATAAGCTTGGCACATCTGTATTTGGGGAGTTTATCCCTTTGCAGATCCTGTCAAGCGCTGTCGGGTTGGATGGGGAGCGTCGCTGCACAGTTATTTTCAGGGCTCTTGATCGGGTTCAAGTCCAGGCTCTGGCTGGGCCACTCAAAGACATTCAGAGACTTGTCCTGAAGCCACTCCTGTGTTGTCTTGGCTGTTCTGCCTTATTATTATTCGACCATGCTGGTCATTTATGAACATTTAAACATCTTGGCCATGTTCTGTTATAATCTCCACCCGGCACAACCAGAAGAGGACTGGCCACCCCACATAGCCTGGTTCCTCTCTAGGTTTCTTCCTAGGTTTTGGCCTTTCTAGGGAGTTTTTCCTAGCCACCGTGCTTCTACACCTGCATTGCTTGCTGTTTGGGGTTTTAGGCTGGGTTTCTGTACAGCACTTTGAGATATCAGCTGATGTACGAAGGGCTATATAAATAAATTTGATTTGATGTTTGGCATTCAGGCTAAAGAACCTTGTTTCGCATGGTCTGAGAGTCCTTTAGGTGCCTTTTGGCGAACTCCTCAGTAACAGGCACTGCCGCCCACTTGGAGTGGCTTCCGTCTGGCCACTCTACCATAAAGACCTGAGTGGTGGAGTGCTGCAGAGATGGTTGTCCTTCTGGAAGGTTCTACCATCTCCACAGAGGAACTCTGGAGCTCTGTCAGTGACCATCGGGTTCTTGTTCACCTCCCTGACCAAGGCCTTCCTCCCCTGATTGCTCTGTTTGGCTGGGTGTCCAGCTCTAGGAAGAGTCTTGGTGGTTCCAAACTTCTTCCATTTAAGGATGGAGGCCACTGTCTTCTTGGGGACCTTCAATGCTGCTGAAATGTTTTGGTACTGTTCCCCAGATCTGTGCCTCGACACAATCCTGTCTCGGAGCTCTACGGTCAATTCCGTCGACCTCATGGCTTGGTTTTTGCTCTGACATGCACTGTCAACTGTGGGACCTTATATAGACAGGTGTGTGCTTTTCCAAATCATGTCCAATCAATTGAATTTACCAGAGGTGGACTCAAAGTTGTAGAAACATCTCAAGGATGATCAATGGAAACAGGATGCACCTGAGCTCAGTTTCCAGCCTCATAGCAAAGGGTCTGAATACTTATGTAAATAAGGTATTTTTATCAATTTACAAAAACATTTAACCTGTTTTCGCTTTGTCATTATGGGGTATTGTGTGTAGATTTGTTTTTAAAAACATTTAATTAATTTTAAAAGGCTGTAACGTAACAACATTTTGGAAAAAGTCAAGGGGTCGGAATACTTTCCGAACACTGTTTTTTATTTGATATATAATATTTTATTTTGCAACAGTTTAGCAGCTAAATGAATATAGGGGGAACTCTGCATACCACAAATATAAACGCAACAATTTCTAAGATTTTACTGAGTTTCAGTTCATATAAGGAAATCAGTCAATTTAAATAAATAAATTTGGTCCTAATCGATGGATTTCACATGACTGGGCAGGAGCGCAGCCATTGGTGGGCCTGGGAGGGCATAGACCCACCCACTGGGGAGCCAGGCCCAAGCAATCCAAATTAGGTTTCCCCCACAAAACAGCTTTATTACATACAGAAATACTCCTCAGTTTCATCAGCTGTCCGGGTGGCTGGCCTGAGAGGATCCAGCTGGTGAAGAATCCAGATGTGAAGGTCCTGGGCTGGCGTGGTTACACGTGGTCTGCGGTTATGAGGCCGGTTCACCAGATTCTCTAAAATGACGTTGGAAGCGGCTTATGGTAGAGAAATGGCTTTTGGTAGAGAAATGATCATTCAATTCTCTGGAAACAGCTCTGGTGGACATTCCTAAAGTAAGCATGCCAATTGCACGCTCCCGCCAAACTTGAGACATCTGTGGCGTTGTGTGACAAAACTGCACATTTTAGTGGCTTTTATTGTCCCCAGCACAAGATGTACCTGTATAATGATCATTCTGTTTAATCAGCTTCTTGATATGCCACACCTGTCAGGTGGATAGATTATCTTGGTAAAGGAGAAATGTTCACTTACAGGGATGTAAACACATTTTTGCACCAAATTTGAGAAATAAATAAAATAAAAAATTCTAGGATCTTTTCAGTTCATGAAACATAGGACCAACACTTTACAACTTACGTTTTATTTTTTGTTCAGTATATATATACACATGTAAAACCCCTGGCTTCTGTGTGTTCCAGGTGTCTCACAACCTGCGCTCCTCCAGTGAAGACGATGACCGACAGAGTCCCTTCCCCAAAGAGCTGTCACTGCAACAGGTACACGAATTTAGAGTCATCTACTGCTCCTACTCTGTCCTGGTAGCTACCATGATTTAGGCCTGTTTTATATGACTGATATCTTACAGACATTCTCAGACTACCAAATCCAGCAGATGACTGCTAACTTTGTGGATCAGTTTGGCTTCAATGACGACGAGTTCTCAGAACACAGCGACAACATCAGGTAAGACGCACAAACGTGACATCAAGTAAGTTCAATCAAACAAATGTATTTGTCACATACACATGGTTAGCAGGTGTTAATGCAAGTGTAGCGAAATGCTTGTGCTTCTAGTTCCGACCATGCAGTAATATCTAACAAGTAATATAACCTAACAATTTCACAACTACTACCTTATACACACAAGTGTAAAGGAATGAATATGTACATAAAAATATATAAATGAGTGATGGCCGAATGGCATATGCAAGATGCAGTAGATGGTATAGAGTACAGTATATACATATGAGCTGAGTAATGTAGGGTATGTAAACATATAAAGTGGCATTGTTTAAAGTGGCTAGTGATACATTACATCAAGATGGCAAGATGCAGTAGATGGTATAGCGTACAGTATATACATATGAGATGAGTAATGTAGGGAAAGTAAACATTATATAATATAAAGTGGCTAGTGATAAATTGATTACATACATTTTTCCATTATTAAAGTGGCTAGAGATGAGTCAGTATGTTGGCAGCTGCCACTCAATGTTAGTGGTGGCTGTTTAACAGTCTGATGGCCTTGAGATAGAAGCTGTTTTTCAGTCTCTCGGTCCCAGCTTTGATGCACCTGTACTGACCTCGCCTTCTGGATGATAGCGGGTGAACAGGCAGTGGCTCGGGTGGTTGTTGTCCTTGATGATCTTTATGGCCTTCCTGTGACATCGGGTGGTGTAGGTGTCCTGGAGGGCAGGTAGTTTTCACCCGGTGATGCGTTGTGCAGACCTCACTACCCTCTGGAGAGCCTTCCGGTTATGGGCGGAGCAGTTGCCGTACCAGGCGGTGATACAGCCCGACAAGATGCTCTCGATTGTGCGTCTGTAAAAGTTTGAGTGTTTTTGGTGACGAGCCAAATTTCTTCAGCATCCTGAGGTTGACGAGGCGCTGCTGCACCTTCTTCACCACGCTGTCTGTGTGGGTGGACCATTTCAGATTGTCCGTAATGTGTACGCCGAGGAACTTAAAACTTAACTTCCTTAAGTGGTTCTGACTTGATTATGACTGAGTGTGTATGTTCTGTGCTGCAGCGCCACCTTTGACCGGATCAAAGAGATCAACTTCAACGTGGACACAGAGGACACTGTGAGTGACTGAGTCAATAGTATCTACCTCATATGTGCTTCCAGTTTTGAAATTTACTGTCTGTCATTACCTAAAATGCTCTTGGAGTACAGTCATGGCAGGGAATCTATACGTATACATTGGAGTACAGTCAGGCAGGGAATCTATACGTATACATTGTTGTGTTTGCGTTCACTCACAGGCTAAGACTGCAGCATTTGAGGCCTGCACTAAAGAGAAGATCCAGTTGTTTGATGACAGCGAGGAAGAAGACATCTGGGAGGAGAGAGAGATCAACTATACTATGCACACCAAGTCTAGGACCAGGTACACACAAACTCATTAACAATACAACACACCGGGACTTTGTACACACACACACAGGCCTACATATATGCTATCTTAACTTGAGCCTGCTTCTCACGGCAGGAAAATAATCCTTCAACAGGAAATGTGGATTATAGTTAATGGAAATGTTTGTGTGGGTTAATGCATTTTTTTTGTTAGGGAAAATCAAATCTGACATTTTAAAGTTACAAACTTTAAGAGCCTTTTAAACCTTGAATATACTAGAATTAGCTTTTCCTGATGCTCAGGAAAATTCTTTGAAAACAGAGTGATCCAATTTAGACCGGAGATCTACATACATACAGACACACACACACACACACACACACACACACACACACACGCACGTAATGCTCTCTCTTGGTTTCTCAGGTTTGGGGGGCCACAGACGTCTGTTGGATCGGCTCAGAGTGATGGGATGAGCGATACTCCTGATAAGTCAACAGGTTCTGACACAGAGGGGGAGGTGCCTAATGAGGTCACAGGTCAGACTGAACACAGCAAGAACATCAGCCAGACAGAGACTGCACAGAGTAAGGATGACTATTTGACCCCAGGTCTGCTTGTGTGGGTGGGGGTATTTCATGGGTTTGCTGTGGAGTGTTTTTGTTTGTGGGGTGTTTTTGTGGTTGTGTGTGGTTCTAGTTTTCTTTGGTTGTGTGTTGCTGTGGTAGTATAAGTTTTTGTGTGTCTGGTGCTTTTTCTGAGTTGTCGTTTCTCTCAGGCCCTGGCTGGGCGGCTAGTTTCGGGGAGGTGAACTTTAACTCCCCCTCATCTGGAGTGGACCCATGGGGTAGCCCCGCCCCCAAGCCTGGAGTGGGTGTAGACCCATGGGGTAGCCCCGTCCCCACGCCTGGAGTGGGTGTAGACCCATGGGGTAGCCCCGCCCCCACGCCTGGAGTGGGTGTAGACCCATGGGGTAGCCCCGCCCCCACGCCTGGAGTGGGCGTAGACCCATGGGACAGCCCTGCCCCCAAGCACGGAGTGGCCGTAGACGCATGGGGAAGTCCCGCCCCACAGCCTGTAACTACAGAGGCTGAGAAGGGCTGGGCCAAGTTCACTGACTTTCAGCCCTTTTGCTGGTGAGTGCAGCCATGTTTCAGCCCATCTTTTTTAACCTTCTGCTGCTTATGTATAGGATTATATTCTGACACGTGTGTTTGTGTGTTCAGTTCAGAGACAGGTTTGAGATGCACTTCTCCAGTGGACTCGGAGATCTGTGGGTCAGACAAAACTAAACCCAGCCAGGGAATGAACCGTAAGTCTGTGTGTACTCTCCCTGCATTGTGAGTTGTTTGTGTACACTGAGTGTACAAAACATTAGGAACACCTTCCTAATATTGAGTTGCACCCCCTTTTGTCCTCAGAACCGCCTCAATTCGTTGGGGCGTGGACTCTACAAGGTGTCGAAAGTGTTCCACAGGGATGCTGGCCCATGTTGACTCCAATGCTACGCACAGTTGTCAAGTTTGCTGGATGTCCTTTGGGTGGTGGATCATTCTTGATACACACAGGAATTGTTGAAAAACCCAGCAGTGTTCCAGTTCTTAACACACTCAAACCGTTGTGCTTGGCACCTACTACCATACCCAGTTCAAAGGCACTTCAATCTTTTGTCTTGCCCATTCACACTCTGAATGGCACACGTACACAATCCATGTCTCAGTTGTCTCAAGACGTAAAAATCCTTCTTTAACCTGTCTCCTCCCCTTCATTTACACTGAATGAAGTGAATTTAACAAGTGACATCAATGAGGGATCATAGCTGGTCAGTCTGTCATGGAAAGAGCAGGTGTTCCTAATGCAAAGTGTGTTCACTTTGCAGAGCATGTGTGTATAATTGTGTGTTTTCTCTGCAGCATGTGTGTGGAGTGTGTGTGTGGCGAGGAAGGCTCCCCTGGTAGCATCAGACACCTCTTCATCAGGAGGCTCAGACAGCGAGGAAGAGGAAGAAAAGACTGAATCTGTTACTATGGAGATAGTATCCAAGGAAATGGTCACTACAGAGACCATCGTCACTACCGCCGGACTGGAGACCATCAGACTTAACATAAATGTCAAGAACGAGAGAACTGGCTTCAACAGGTATATACAGTGCATTTGGAAAGAATTCAGACCCCTTCACTTTTTCCGCATTTTGTTACGTGACGGTCCCTCGTTAATCTACACACAATACACCATAATGACAAAGCAAAAACAGGTTTTAGACATTTTTGCAAATAGATATTTTTTGAAACTGATCACAATTACATAAGTATTCAGACCTTTTACTCAGTACTTTGTTGAATCACCTTTTGGCAGCGATTACAGCTTTGTCTTCTTGGGTATGATGCTACAAACTTGGCACACCTGTATTTGGGGAGTTTCTCCCTTCACTGCTGATCCTCTCAAACTCTTGTCAGGTTGGAGGCTGCCACCACCATGCTTCACCGTAGGGATGGTGCCAGGTTTCGTCCAGACATGACGCTTGGCATTCAGGCCGAAGAGTTCAGACCAGAGATTCTTGTTTTTCATAGTCCGAGTCCTTAAGGTGCCTTTTAGCAAACTACAAATGGGCTGTTTAGTCAAATCAAATTGTATTTGTCACATGCCGAATATAACCTTACAGTGAAATGCTTACTTATAAGCCCTTAACCAACAATGCATTTTTAAGAAAATACCCCCCCCCCCCCCCCCCCCCCCAAAAAAACCTTACCGGTGCACCTTACCGGTGCGGAAGCAGGTAGGTAGAGTTATTAAAGTGAGGGGTGGCTTCCGTCTGGCCACGCTACAATGTATGCCTGATTGGTGGAGTGCTGCAGAGATGATTGTCCTTCTGGAAGGTTCTCCCATCTCCACAGAGGAGCTCTGTCAGAGTGACCATTGGCTTCTAGGTCACCTCCCTGACCAAGGCCCTTCTCCCCCGATTGCTCAGTTTGGCCAGGCGGCCAGCTCTAGGAAGAGTTTTGGTGGTTCCAAATAGAGGTCTACCGATTTAATCGGAAGGGCCGATTTCAAGTTTTCATAACAATCGGAAATCTGTATTTTTGAACACCGATAGATTTTTTTTTTTTTTACACCTTTATTTAACTAGGCATGTCAGTTAACCTCTGAACCACCCATCTGGGATAATTGGCATCAGCAACGCTGAATAGCATAGCGCAACAGTCAAATAATATTACTAGAAAATATTCATATTCATGAAATCACAAGTGCAATATTTTGAAACACCGCTTAGCCTTTTGTTAATCACCCTGTCGTCTCAGATTTTGAAATTATGCTTTACAGCGAAAGCAATCCAAGCGTTTGTGTAAGTTTATCGATAGCCTAGAATAGCATTATGTACACTTAGCATCAGGAAGCTTGGTCACGAAAATCAGAAAAGCAATCAAATTAACCATTTACCTTTGATCTTTGGATGTTTTCACTCACGAGACTCCCAGTTACACAGCAAATGTTCCTTTTGTTCCATAAAGGTTATTTTTATGCCCAAAATACCGACGTTTGTTTGTCGCGTTATGTTCAGAAACAGAAACATGTCAAACATATTTTATAATCATTCCTCAGGTAGTTTTTAAAATATATATTTGATAATATATCAACCGAGTGTGTAGCTTTTTCCATAACAGCGGGAGGAACAATGGCCATTTTACTCAATTGAGCACCAACTCACTCTGAGAGCCCCCACCTATCCACTTACGCAATGTGATCGTTCACGCTCATTTTTTCAAAATAAAAGCCTGAAACTATGTCTAAAGACTGACACCTTAGGGAAGCCACATAAAAAGGAATCTGGTTGATATCCCTTTAAATGAAGGACAGGCACGCATAGGAACACAGAAGTTTCAAAATAAGAGGCACTTCCTGATTGGATTATCCTCAGGCTTTCACCTGCAATATCAATTATTTTATACTCAGACAATATGTTTACAGTTTTGGAAACTTTAATGTTTTCTATCCTAATCTGTCAATTATATGCATATTCTAGCATCTGGTCATGAGAAATAGGCTGTTTACTTTGGGAATGTTATTTTTCCAAACGTGAAAATAGTTCCCCCTAGCTTCAAGAGGTTATTAAGAACACATTCTTATTTTCAATGACGGCCTAGGAACGGTGGGTTAACTGCCTTGTTCAGGGGCAGAACGACAAAATTTTACCTTGTCAGCTCGGGGATTTGTTTTTGCAACCTTCCGGTTACTAGTCCAATGCTCCAACCACCTGCCTTACATTGCACTCCACGAGGAGCCTGCATGGCATACCTGTTACGCGAGGGCAGCAAGAAGCCAAGGTAAGTGGCTAGCTAGCATTAAACTTATCATATAAAAAAACAATCTAAACATAATCACTAGTTAAACTAGTAATATCATCAACCATGTGTAGTTATCTAGCGTGTCCTGCGTTGCATATAATCGATGCGGTGCCTGTTAGTTTCTCATCGAAATCACAGCCTACTTCGCCAAACAGGCGATTTAGCACTGTCATTGCACCAAACCGAAACATAAACATCAATGCCTTTTTTTTAAATCAATACACAAGTATATATTTCTAAACCTGCATATTTAGTTAATATTGCCTGCTAACATGAATTTCTTATAATTAGGGAAATTCTGTCACTTCAAGCAGTCCGGGTATATGCAGCAGTTTGGCCCACCTGGCTCGTTGCGAACTGTGTAAAGTCTATTTATTCCTAACAAAGACCGTAATTAATTTGCCAGAATTGTACCTAATTATGACATAACATTGAAGGTTGTACAATGTAACAGCAATATTTAGACTTAAGGATGCCATCCGTTAGATAAAATATGGACCGACTACGTATTTCACTGAAAGAATAAACGTTTTGTTTTCGAAATGATAGTTTCCTGGATTTGACCATATTAAATCAAATTTTATTTGTCACATACACATGGTTAGCAGATGTTAATGCAAGTGTAGCGAAATGCTTGTGCTTCTAGTTCCGACCATGCAGTAATAGCCAAAGCGTAATCTAACCTAACAATTTCACAACTACCTTATACACACAAGTGTAAAGGGATGAAAAATATGTACATACAAATATATAAATGAGTGATGGTACAGAACGGCATAGGCAAGATGCAGTAGATGGTATCGAGTACAGTATATACATATGAGATGAGTAATGTAGGGTATGTAAACATATGAAGTGGCATTGTTTAAAGTGGCTAGTGATACATTTTTTACATCAATTTTTCCATTATTAAAGTGGCTGGAGTTGAGTCAGTATGTTGGCAGCAGCCACTCAATGTTAGTGGTGGCTGTTTAACAGTCTGATGGCCTTGAGATAGAAGCTGTTTTTCAGTCTCTCGGTCCCTGCTTTGGTGCACCTGTACTGACCTCGCCTTCTGGATGATAGCGGGGTGAACAGGCAGTGGCTCGGGTGGTTGTTGTCCTTGATGATCTTTATGGCCTTCCTGTGACATCGGGTGGTGTAGGTGTCCTGGAGGGCAGGTAGTTTGGCCCCGGTGATGCTTTGTGCAGTCCTCACTACCCTCTGGAGTACCTTACGGTTGTGGGCGGAGCAGTTGCCGTACCAGGCGGTGATACAGCCCGACAGGATGCTCTCGATTGTGCATCTGTAAAAGTTTGTGAGTGTTTTTGGTGACAAGCCAAATTTCTTCAGCCTCCTGAGGTTGAAGAGGCGCTGCTGTGCCTTCTTCACCACACTGTCTGTGTGGGTGGACCAATTCAGTTTGTTCGTGATGTGTACGCCGAGGAACTTAACTTACTACCCTCTCCACTACTGTCCTGTCGATGTGGATAGAGGGGGTGCTCCCTCTGCTGTTTCCTGAAGTCCACGATCATCTCCTTTGTTTTGTGATGTTGAGTGTGAGGTTATTTTCCTGACACCACACTCCGAGGGCCCTCACCTCCTCCCTGTAGGCCGTCTCGTCGTCGTTGTTGGTAATCAAGCCTACCACTGTACCACCACCGTCTGTAGACTTGATGATTGAGTTGGAGGCGTGCATGGCCACGCAGTCGTGGGTGAACAGGGAGTACAGGAGAGGGCTCAGAACGCACCCTTGTGGGGCCCCAGTGTTGAGGATCAGCTGGGTGGAGATGTTGTTACCTACCCTCACCACCTGGGGGTGGCCCGTCAGAAAGTCCAGTACCCAGTTGCGCAGGGCGGGGTCCTATGTTATAATTAAGTCTATGATTTGATATTTAATAGAGCAGTCTGACTGAGCGATGGTAGGCAGCAGCAGGATCGTAGGCATTCATTCAAACAGCACTTTTTTTTCCTGCTCTTCGCTGTGCTTCAAGCATTGCGCTGTTTATGACTTCAAGCCTATCAACTCCCGAGATTAGGCTGGTGTAATTGATGTGAATTGGCTAGCTAGTTAGCGGAGTGCGCGCTGATAGCGTTTCAAACGTCACTCGCTCTGTAACTTGGAGTAGTTGTTCCCCTTGCTCTGGGCCGCGGCTTTTGTGGAGCGATGGGTAACGATGCTTCGAGGATGGCTGTTGTCTGTGTTCCTGGTTCAAGCCCTGGTAGGGGCGAGGAGAGGGACGGAAGCTATACTGTTACACTGGCAATACTAAAGTGCCTATAAGAACATCCAACAGTCAAAGGTATATGAAATACAAATGGTATAAAGAGAAATAGTCCTATAATAACTACAACCTAAATCGTCTTACCTGGGAATATTGAAGACTCATGTTAAAAGGAACGACCAGCTTTCATATGTTCTGAGCAAGGAACTTAAACGTTAGCTTTTTTACATGGCACATATTGCACTTTACTTCTCCAACATGTTGTTTTTGCATTATTTAAACCAGATTTAACATGTTTCATTATTTACTTGAGGCTAAATGTATTTTATTGATGTATTATATTAAGTTAAAATAAGTGTTCATTCAGTATTGTTGTAATTGTCATTATTACAAATACATAAAAAAAAATTGGCTGATTTTAATCGGTATCGGCTTTTTTTGGTCCTCCAATAATCGGTATCGGCGTTGAAAAAATCATAATCGGTCGACCTCTAGTTCCAAACTTCTTCAATTTAAGAATGATGGAGGACACTGTGTTAGAGACCAATGCTGCAGGCATTTTTTGGTACTCTTCCCCAGAGCTGTGCCTCGACACATTCTTGTCTCGGAACTCTACAGAAAATTCCTTCGACCTCATGACTTGGTTTTTGCTCTGACATGCACTGTCAACTACAGTACCAGTCAAAAGTTTGGACGCGGGGTTTTTATTTATTATTTATTTTGACTATGTTCTTCATTGTAGAATAAGAGTGAAGACATCAAAACTATAAAATAACACATGGAATCATGTAGTAACCAAAAAAGTGTTAAACAAACCCCAAAATATTTGATATTCTTCAAAGTAGCCATCCTTTGCCTTGATGACAGCTTTGCACACTCTTGGCATTCTCTCAACCAGCTTCATGAGGTAGTTACCTGGAATGCATTTGAAATAAAAGGTGTGCCTTGTTAACACCCCTTAAGGATTGGACCCCTTTTTTTTTTTTTTTTTTCCCCTTAAATGACACTCAAATCTAACTGCCTGCAGCTCAGAACCTGAAGCAAGGATATGTATTTTCTTGATACCATTTGAAAGGAAACACTTTGAAGTTTAGAAATGTGAAATTGATGTTGGAGAATATATAATTCAAATCAAATGTATTTATATAGCCCTTCGTACATCAGCTGATACCTTTCTAAGGAGTTTTTCCTAGCCACCGTGCTACACCTGCATTGCTTGCTGTTTGGGGTTTTAGGCTGGGTTTCTGTACAGCACTTTGAGATATCAGCTGATGTACGAAGGGCTATATAAATAAATTTGATTTGATATCTCAAAGTGCTGTACAGAAACCCAGCCTAAAACCCCAAACAGCAAGCAATGCAGGTGTAGAAGCACGGTGGCTAGGAAAAACTCCCTAGAAAGGCCAAAACCTAGGAAGAAACCTAGAGAGGAACCAGGCTATGAGGGGTGGCCAGTCCTCTTCTGGCTGTGCCGGATGGAGATTATAACAGAACATGGCCAAGATGTTCAAATGTTCATAAATGACCAGCATGGTCAAATAATAATAATAATCATAATTATAATAATAATAATCATAATAATCATAATAATCACAGGCAGAACAGTTGAAACTGGAGCAGCAGCACGGCCAGGTGGACTGGGGACAGCAAGGAGTCATCATGTCAGGTAGTCCTGAGGCATGGTCCTAGGGCTCAGGTCCTCCGAGAGAGAGAAAGAGAGAATTAGAGAGGGCATACTTAAATTCACACAGGACACCGGATAGGACAGGAGAAGTACTCCAGATATAACAAACTGACCCTAGCCCCCGACACATAAACTACTGCAGCATAAATACTGGAGGCTGAGACAGGAGGGGTCAGGAGACGCTGTGGCCCCATCCGAGGACACCCCCAGACAGGACCAAACAGGAAGGATATAACCCCACCCACTTTGCCAAAGCATAGCCCCCACACCACTAGAGGGATATCTTCAATCACCAACTTACCATCCTGAGACAAGGTCGAGTATAGCCCACAAAGATCTCCGCCACGGCACAACCCAAGGGAGGGGGGGGCCACAACCCAGACAGGAAGATCACATCAGTGACTCAAACCTACTCAAGTGACGCACCCCTCCCAGGGACGGTATGAAAGAGCCAGTGACTCAGCCCCTGTAATAGGGTTAGAGGCAGAGAATCCCAGTGGAAAGAGGGGAACCGGCCAGGCAGAGACAGCAAGGGCGGTTCGTTGCTCCAGAGCCTTTCCGTTCACCTTCCCACTCCTGGGCCAGACTACACTCAATCATATGACCCACTGAAGAGATGAGTCTTCAGTAAAGACTTAAAGGTTGAGACCGAGTTTGCGTCTCTTACATAGGTATGCAGACCATTCCATAAAAATGGAGCTCTATAGGAGAAAGCTCTGCCTCCAGCTGTTTGCTTAGAAATTCTAGGGACAATTAGGAGGCCTGCGTCTTGTGACCGTAGCGTACGTGTAGGTATGTACGACAGGACCAAATCAGAGAGATGGGTAGGAGCAAGCCCATGTAATGCTTTGTATGTTAGCAGTAAAACCTTGAAATCAGCCCTTGCTTTGACAGGAATCCAGTGTAGGGAGGCTAGCACTGGAGTAATATGATACATTTTTTTGGTTCTAGTCAGGATTCTAGCAGCCGTATTTAGCACTAACTGAAGTTTATTTAGTGCTTTATCCGGGTAGCCGGAAAGTAGAGCATTGCAGTAGTCTAACCTAGAAGTGACAAAAGCATGGATTCATTTTTCTATAACACATTAGATCTGGTAAAAGATAATACAAACAAAAAAACATGCGTTTTCAAAATTGTTTTTGTTCCATCGAGAAAGGCCATAATATAATATTGCAGTTTAGGTGCAATTTAGGTTTTGGCCACTAGATGCCAGCAGTGTGCAAAGTTTCAAATTGATCCAGTGAAGCATTGCAATACTGGACAATATTTTGTATCAAGTTTGCCCAAATGTGCTGAATTTTTATTTCACCTTTATTTTGGTCAGTTGATACAATTGATACATTTTGGTCAATTTTATATATTTTCAAGTACATAACTAGAGAATATACAAAAATGATAAGGTAATACAACATATTTAAGTGTACACACTCCCAGGAATGTCCTACATGATGGATCATTAGCTCATACACAAACTTTCACACATCTAGATGGCCGGGCGGGGTGAGTGTGGAGCCAGAGACAGCAGGGGTTCAAACTGTAGAACCCAGTTACTACATTTTAATATAAAAATGTATTTTATCAAACAAAACTATGCTACATTTTTATCTCTGGGACCCTCCGGATGAAAAATCATAGCAAGATAACTGAATTGAAGTAATCTTCAATTCAGAGGTGAATGTTTCAAACCAGTTGGTGTGATCATTTTTGTTGTTGTGCACTCTCCTCAAACAAGGGCATGGTATTTTTTCACTGTAATAGCTACTGTGAATTGGACAGTGCAGTTAGATTAACAATAATTTAAGCTTTCTGCCCATATAAGACATGTCTGTCCTGGAAAGTTTGCTGTTACTCACAATTGTCATGCTAATCACATTAGCGCATGTTAGCTCAACCTGTTAACAGTTCAATTGTGGAATTTCTTTCCTCAATGCATTTGAGACAATCACTTGTGTTGTAACAAGGTAGGGTTCGTATATACAGCAGGTAGCCCTATTTGGTAAAATACCCAGTCTATATTATGACAAGAACAGCTCAAATAAGCAAAGAGAAATGACAGTCCATTACTTTAAGACATGAAGGTCAGTCAATCCAGAAAATGTCAAGAACTTTGAAAGTTTCTTCAAGTGAAGTCACAAAAACCATCAAGCGCTATGATGAAACTGACTCTCATGAGGACCGCCACAGTAAAGGGAGACCCAGAGTTACCTCTGCTGCAGAGGTTAAGTTCATTAGAATTACCAGCCTCAGAAATGGCAGCCTAAATAAATGTTCAGGTAACAGACATCTCAACATCAACTGTTCAGAGGAGACTGCATGACTGCACACTTAACCAGCATGGCTACAACAGCATTCTGCAGCTATACGCCATCCCATCTGGTTTGCGCGGTGTGGGACTATGACCCAACACGCCTCCAGGCTGTGTAAGGGCTATTTGACCAAGAAGAAGAGTGATGAAGTGCTGCATCAGATGACCTGGCCTCCACAATCACCCAACCTCAACCCAATTGAGATAGTTTGGAATGAGTTGGACCGCAGAGTGAAGGAAAAGCAGCCAACAGGTGCTCAGCACATATGGGAACTCCTTCAAGACTGTTGGAAAAGCATTCCAGGTGAAGCAGGTTGAGAGAATGCCAAGTGTGTGCAAAGCTGTCAAGGCAAAGGGTGACTACTTTGAAGAATCTCAAATGTAAAACATATTTTGATTTAACACTTTTTTGGTTACTACATGATCCATATGTTATTTCAAAGTTTTGATGTCTTCATTATTATTCTACAATGTATAAAATAGTACAATTCAAGAAAAACCCTTGAATGAGTAGGTGTATCCAAACTTGACTTGTACTATATAGACAGGAGTGTGCCTTTCCAAATCATGCCCAATCAATTGAATTTACCACATCTCAAGGATGATCAATGGAAACGGGATGCACCTGAGCTCAATTTAGTCTCATTGCAAAGGGTCTGAATACTTAAGTAAGGTATTTCTGTTTTAGTTTTTAAAGAAATTTGCAAACATTTCTAATCTGTTTTCGCTTTGTCATTTATGGGCTGTGTGTAGATTGATGGAGGGAAAAAATAATTGAATCGAATTTAGAATAAGGCTGTAACGTAACACATTTTGTTAAGTCAAGGGGTCTGAATACTTTCCAAATGCACTGTAGGTATGAAAGTACTCATTTGGCAGTGTCTTATTTCTGATTATCTTGACTCACCATGTGCACCACTTATTTATTTTTCTTTACCTCACACAAGTCAAGCAAGTTTGTTTTTTAGCATCCATTGCGAATGATAGTTCCTCAGTATTTGAAATATATCTTTCGAACACTCCTTGCCTCGCTTATCACCAAGCCGCGTGAAAGAGCTAAATATCACGATCTGATGATCCCAGTGGAAACATCATAAACAACTTACTGTCCCGAGCTCACACAACTCTGCGGTTAGGGATAAGTGCCTTGCTCAATTGGCAGATTTTTCACCTAGTCAGCTCTGGATTTGAACCAGCAACATTTCGGTTCCTAGAATGTTGCATTTCACTAGCAATAGTTCAAGACAGATAGAAAGGGAGGCAGAACAAAGAGATTAATTTGATTTGACAACCAGAATTTTCATCGGGATATTTTCTGCTGTTTTTATTTGTCGGACAATGTATTTGACTTAACTGACGATGGAACTTATAGGCCTACTGCTACATCTGAGTTATGCTCTCATTTCTTTAGCTGCAAGTGGATCACAGTATCAATGTGTCCATATGGCAGAGGCTTGTGCTCTCCCAATAGTGTCATTTACATTTTTTGATTTTTATAATTTTACTTTTATTATTAACCACGTGACAATGATTTTGAGATACAAACATTTTTGAAATTAAACTGTTCCATGAAAAATGTGCATGTAAAAATAATCATAACTGGTTCGCAGATTGGTAGGATAAATTGTAAGCTTCCCCAGACTTGAAACTCACCAGCTGCCTATGGTCTTTACTATTACATCTATTCAAAAAATTGTGAACGCACGTGCACAGATGAGAGGTCCCGTGAAAAAAACATACCCTCCTATGGAAATCAAAGGCCCCTCCCAACTGATTTGTTCTGGTGCCTGGTGCCTCCCTGCCTTACTGTCTACACCACTCATCTTACCTTCTCTCCTTCCCACTGTTCCAATACTTATCCCTCCCACCTCATTTCCTTTCCTTCTCTTCCTCTCCTCTACTCTCTAATTTCGTCTTCTCTCTCTCGTCCAATCCCCCAATTCCACTCCCCTTTCCTCCACTCCCCCATTTCCTCCCCGCTCCTCATTATGTAGTGTATGAGGTCTCCAACCACTGAGTGTGTTGCCTGTGTTTGTTGCTTTGGGAGTGTTAGAGTGTACAACACTTTGCAGACCAAAAACCAATGGTATGTGTTGGCCACATGTTAATTCTGTTAATAAGGCGTTGAACTTTGTGTGCAGCTGCATGATAACTAACTGTTTGTGTGTGTGACCTTTGGCTGGACATCCCTCCGTTCCTCTCTGACCCTATCACTATGCCTCTCTACTCTAGGTCTACAAGGGGAAAATCTGAAAAGGCTAGAAAGTCCTATATAGTGCACTACTTTTGGCCAGAACCACATAGGCCTGCCGCATAGGGCTCTTGTCTAATAATAGTGCCCTCTACAAGAAATAGGCTGCTATTTGAGACACAGACAATATGTTCTTAGTTGTGCCTTTCTACTTTTACAGTGAGGTTGACATGAAAGAGAAGGAAAAGGAGAAAAAGAGGGTGATGGGTGGAGAAGACCTGCTTAATGCCACAGCTGCTCCTCTCACAGATCGCCCTGCCACCGTCACAAAGTAAGTGTGTTTCTGTCTGTCTGTGTTGTGTACCTGCTTCTTCACTGACACCTCCCCCATCCTCCACTCTACCCACAGAGAGACACCCTCCTCAGCAAATGGACCGGCCTAGTACTGCGCTACCTCGACACTTACACACTCCATTCCCTAGCTAACACAACCACACTCCACTTCCCAACAACACTCTATGACATGCAACATCCTGTATTTGTGAGCAGTGCTGTCCTGTCATTGGTCCATGTCAAGGACATCTATGGTGGTTGAGCAGGACAAAAGCAGAAGAGAAAAGCCAATTCAGAATCCAGACCACAGCTCTTAAACACCAACAACCAATAAACAGATTAATGTGATGTTTGTCCCTGCCCTTCTGCTGAAGTCTCTCGTACACACCTATCACCACTCTACACATTGGGACATGACGTGTGTGTGTGTATGCGCACGTTAGTGCTGCACAATGAATCAAATTCACATCGACATTGCAATATTGACATGTGCAATGTCCTTGTCTCAACATCCAAAGTTGCAACAATAGTTTTAAAACGCCACTAAGCCACGTAAGGAAAGTTTTTATAGTTTACTCTGTCGTCCCTCTTGCGGCATATTCACACTCACACCAAGACTCTACCCCTGTCAGTCAAGCAGCGCATTTCCTCCTCCTCCTCGGTCAATGCAGTCAACAGATTGTTCTAAACAAGAACAATGCTTCTTTCCACTTTGCTTCCTAATATACAGTACCAGTCCAAATTTGGACATACCTACTCATTCAAGGGTTTTTCTTTATTTTTACTATTTTCTACACTGGAAAGCTCCAACAGGTGCTTCGCATATGTGGGTACTCCTTCAAGATTGTTGGAAAGGTATTCCAGGTGACTACCTCCATAAAGCTGGTTGAGAGGATGCCAAGAGTGTGCAACGCTGTCATCAAGGCAAAGGGTGGCTACTTTGAAGAATCTAAAATATATTTTGATTTAACACTTCTTTGGTTACTACATGATTCCATATGTGTTATTTCATAGTTTTGACGTCTTCAATGTTATTCTACAATGTAGAAAATAAAGAAAACCCTTGAATGAGTAGGTGTATCCAAACTTTTGACTGATCCTGTACGTCATTGTGTTTCTATGATTCCAACAGTTCACCCAAGTGTTTTGATCTTCATCACGAGTCAAATTGCTATTCATTTTTGTGGGCTATCATGCAGCTCTAGCACACGCACATGATCCAGCTTTATGTCGTCTTGTTAGTTATTATCTCTCCAGCTGTGTTTTTTTTCTTCCACTTAAGCTTGTTGAGTAGAGAGACGAGATACTCTACTCCCGCTGTAGTCATCCTCAGCCCAGAGCAAAGTCTGAGGCCTGGGGAGGAGGGGAGTGAGTAGTCAAGTACTGACTGTAAGATCCTCAAAGCCAAAATGTGTTCCTAGTTTAATTTATTTGACTCAATCATTTTATTATAGAAAATCCAGAATGATAATGAAAATCAACCACTATCTTTCTCTCTCTTTGTGTGGACTATTACAAGTGGTGAAGATATTGGTTGTGTCTGTGCGGTCTCTTCGCTTGCGTGTGGGTGTGTGGAAGATTTGGGATATATTCTCAAGTTAAGCACACCTGTGTGACGTCACACAAACACACAGCACGATTACACACACACATACTCAGTGTGAGTATTCGCACACACAGAAAATACTATATATATATATATATATATATATACACACACACAAACACAGCGTGAGGCATACACACACACACACCACTACCTGAGTGTGCACACACACACACACAAAGCGTCAAACATAAACCACTACCTGAGTGCACACAAACAGTCACACCCTTCCTTATCACCCCTCCACAGAGCTGTGTAAATGTAATATTGTGACATTTGAACCTGTATTAGGTTGTGGTATAATGTAAACGTATTATAATGTAAACAGTATATAAATAAACACTTATCTATTTTTGGTATCAATTCAGATGTATCGGAAAGCGGTTTGCTGTGTGTTGAAATGAGGCAATAATGACGTCTGTGTTTTGGTTTTTAACCCCAGCATCAGACCCTGTAACCCTGCTACATGCTTTCACCTGGGTGGGGGGGGGGGGTTGATATATTGGAAATGTCTTCCATATACATACAGTTTTGGTGAAAGAGGAAATGAACTGCATATGTTCCGTTGACCAGATTGGCGCACATTCAACAAATCTGATCTAACGAAGTGGATATTCGTCAGTTACAAATATCATGAATTTTTGTATTGTAAACAGGCCCACAATGTCGGTGCTTAAGTCAGATTTTTGTGTTATTTCGCTGCATGGAATGCAGATGATTGCTAAATGCTAACTCGCATTCGTATATAAGCTGGTTAGCAGAGCTAGTATACAGAAAACAGAGGTTGTCAAATTAGTTTTGAACTGTAATGCAGTTGACTGGTAACGATGACATGAACATGTGTTGCGGTTGACATCCATACCAGCATTATACTCTGGTGTTTAGAGACTTGTGATCTTTTCCCCACGCATTCCCATGGCAATTCCATTATTTTGGTTAAGTTCGATTGATCTCTTTACTGCATCTATGCTATAATTATGCTCTATCATCCCATCAGTATAAAAAGAGCTCTCTCTCCCTCCTGTCTCTCAGAGCATAGCATGTCCTTAATGTTGTGTGGTTTTATGTTTCTAAAGCACTTTGTGATGGTGTCACAACCACCAAGGTTTTTCCTCACAGCTGAGGAGATGTTTGACTTAAAGGAATCAGTTTGAAATATTTAGATTTTTAAATAACTATGTTATATGATGGGTTTTTATCCACAGATCGTGATGCCAAAGTGTCTTCCAGAGTGGGCTGGGTCTCAATCCTATAAGAGATAGTCTTCTTCCTCAGAAGTGTCCAGGGGATTAAAAATGGGTTGTGTAAGTGGTAAAGGCTTAGGTTCAGGAGAAGTGTATAAGGAAGGTGTGGAGGGTAGAGACAAATGAAATAGGCTAGATTTGGGACTGGGAGAAGGATCCACCCTGAGTCAGGGTCTGAAAAAGCTAACTAGTTGTACAGGGTTACATCATACCTTCACCCCAACACCACACTGCATCTGACCCATACGTGTGTATGTGCTTTCTGAGGTCAGAAGCCTTTTGTAAAGGGTGCGGCTGCTGGTGGTTCATTTCTGTATAAGTAATAGGTATGTTACTGTTGTCAAACCCTAGCCTGTATGTTAAGATCTCAAACGAATAAATATGTCAATCATCAATACTGGCTTCTGAATGTCATTGCTTAATGTGTTGAAATGATTTATGAATGTGGCGCGCACACACACACACACACACACACACACACACACACACACACGCACAAATACAGTACGTTTATCTTTAGTTCAGGTGAGTAGTGTGGTTGGGTTCCACTTGCAGTCCAAAACACAAAAACATTATACACACAGTTATTTAGGTTAGAAAGAGTCAATAACCCCTTGACTTCCACACACAGCTACTCGCAGACAAGAAACACCTGCATTCTTTCTGACAGAGCTCCCTCCCTCAGTCTCTGTGATATGAGACACACAGTACAGACAGTGCTGCTCTCAAATCAGATTCCTGATGAGTTTGAGGCCAAACACCATACCGTCTCTCACACACTGTCTAAAACAGACATTCTGTCTTTCTGTTACTCTTCCTCTCTGTCTTTCACACTCCGTGCTGCTCTGCTGTCGAGAAGCACCGCCACAATGCGTTAAGTCATTAAGTCACCAGGAAGCTGTGAAGCACTGGGGAAGCTGTGGAGCCAGCTGTAGACTTGCAGGATTGTATTTGAGTCTGTTATTAAATGTGTATGTTTCTGCTTTTCATTAAATCATGTATGGCTACAAATATTGTAGCCCAGGCCTGTATAGATTTGTTCATATGAGCAGAATATTGTATATTTGTTAATGTGGTTATAGAAGGGGCCGAAGGCTAAAAACAGCCAATATCTAGTTTCTACAATGTATTGTTGTTTTATCTATTTTTCTTACACTGTCCATTAACATCAATTCACTATAAAACCTTTAATCAACAAAAAGCTTACCAAAATACAAAAAAAATATGGGGAGAAAAGAAATGGGCCTAAAACATTTTATTTAAAATAACCAAAAAATACAAGGCTACATGGCAATGAATCGCCATTAAAAACTAGTTCAGGTCCAAATCTTTCAAGAATGTGCTTAACATGCTGGTCTCATACGGATTGTCGTTGAGACCAACATCCATTTTGTTGAAATGGATGTGTTATAAAGAAGTGTCCAAGTAGGCTAGGTGCTCATTTTTCTCAGATGAATTTTGCAGCGTCTTGTCATTTGTGTGGTATAAAAAAATATTATTATAATGTATCCAGTCATGTAGAATTTCAGGAAATTATTTTAGAAAGGGCTATGTTTTTCTCAGTATATGTCCCCGTCAGTCCCTGGTCTTCAGGGCTGCGTTCCTGGTTATGAAACTCTGGTGAAGTCCCTGTTGCTTGTTCTGACCTAAGAATAATGAATGCTGAGGGTAGCAATGCAGATTAGCATATGAACGACTTGCAATTCGATTGCTGGACTATCAAAGCCATCCATCTAACCCATTTATTCAGATCTGGTAGTTCAAAGAGGATCGGTTCAAAGGTAATCGATTGGGCCTAGTTATTGTTCATTAGCGGCATACATTTGCTTTCATTCTCTCTTAAATCTCTTAAAATAGCCTATACTCGTCTTGTGCAATGTATAGCCTTCTGCACTGTTGGTGAGAATCTTAAGTTAATAATTATTTAGACATGAGGTGAATATAAAAATGGTTTTAAAAGATGCTGGGTAGATCTTTTAGTATAATAGCCTATAGAGTCAACTCAAATATGGTAAAATATGAAATAGCCTACATTTTCCATATCATAATGAGACTAAATGAAATGACATAGACCAAATGGATTTGGTCATGTTTTCCTATATTACATGGACTTATTAGACTGTTTAAAATGTAGGGGGGAAAGCATTTTATATAAACATTGGATTTCTGTGTCTGAAATGTCATCATTTTAGTTTTCAGATGTTTTCTTTTGGTAGGCCTACCCATGTCTCTCCTCACCCAGATAGCCTGCTCACTGAAAGTTGATAATTGTGACTTCATTAAATTGGAATGATGTGAATAATGATTGTGATGATGGTGAGTGCCCAGTATAGCCTAACACGTTGATAATAGGCTATTGTTACTTTGTGTTTCTCAAATCACAATGTTTCAAATTCTAGTCGTGTGATCGATTATCGTAGATTTATCGGTGGTGAGTGTTTCCTAGCCTCAGTGCATCTGGGAGGAGGTGGTCTTATTCTCCATGGACTTTACAGTGTCCCAGCACTTTTGGGAGTTTGAGCTACAGGGTGCAAATTTCTGTTTGAAAAAGCTAGCCTTTGCTTTCCTAACTTTCTGTGAATATTGGTTTCTAACTTCCCTGAAAAGTTGCATATCGCGGGGGCTATTCGATGCTAATGCAGTACGCCACAGAATGTTTTTTTACTGGTCAAGGAGTGAACCGAGGGCTACATCTGTTCTTAGTTCCATTTTTTTTTTATGTGGCATGCTTATTTAAGATGGTGAGGAAAGCACTTTAAAAAAATAACCAGGCATCCTCTGCTGACAGAATGAGATCAATATCATTCCAGGATACCCGGGCCAGGTCTATTTAGAAAGGCCTGCTCAGTGATGAGGGGTGGTCGTTTGACCGCAGACCCATTACGGACGCAGGCAATGAGGCAGTGATCGCTGAGATCCTGGTTGAAGACAGCAGAGCTGGTCAGGATGATATCTATGAGGGTGTCCATATTTACGGATTTAGGGTTGTACCTGGTGGGTTCCTTGATAATTTGTGTGAGATTGAGGGCATCTAGTTTAGAGTGTAGGACGGCCGGGGTGTTAAGCATATCCCAGTTTAGGTCACCTAGCAGAACAAACTCTGAAGATAGATGGGCGGCAATCAATTCACATATGGTGTCCAGGGCACAGCTGGGAGCTGAGGGGGTCTATAACAGGTGGCAACAGTGAGAGACTTATTTCTGGAGAGATTCATTTTTAAAATTAGAAGCTTGAACTGTTTGGGCATAGACCTTAAAAATATGACAGAACTCTGCAGGCTCTCTCTGCAGTAGATTGCAACTCCTCCCCCTTTGTCAGTTCTATCTTGATGGAATATGTTGTAGTTGGGGATGAAAATCTCAGAATTTTTGGTGGCCTTCATAAGCCAGGATTCAGACATGGCAAGGACATCAGGGTTGGCAGAGTGTGCTAAAGCAGTGAATAAAACAAACTTAGGGAGGAGGCTTCTGATGTTAACCTGCATGAAACCAAGGCTTTTATGGTTACAGAAGTCAACAAATGAGATCGCCTGGGGACACACAGGGCCTGTGTTAACCTCCACATCACCTGAGGAACAGAGGAGTAGTAGGATGAGGGTACGGCTAAAGGCTGGTCGTCTAGTGCGTTGGGGGCAGAGAATAAAAGGAGCAGATTTCTGGGCATGGTAGAATAGATTCAGGGCATAATGTACAGACAGGGGCATGGTAGTGTGCGGGTACAGTGGAGGAAAACCCAGGCATTGAGTGACGATGAGAGATGTTGCATCTCTGTAGGCACTAGTTATGCGAGGTGAGGTCACCGCATGTGTGGGAGGTAGGACAAAGAGGTATCTAAGGCATGTTGAGTGGGGCTAGGGGCCCTGCTGTAAAATAAAACAATGATAACTACCCTAAACAATAGTATACAAGGCATATTGACAGTAGAGAGACATAAAGCGAGGCATAAAGCAATCACAGGGGTTGATTGGGGGAGCTAGCTAAGACAACGGGTAAGACAACAACAACAGGTAAAATGGCGATGAATGGGCAGAGAGGGTCAGTTAACTACACACAGGGCCTGAGTTCAAGGCTGGGGCAGACAGATAAACTAAATGGAGTACAGTGATTAATGAACAGTCCAGCAGGCATCAGTTATGTAGCCAGGTGATCATAGGGTCCAGTGAACAGCAATAGATGAAACAGGGAAGCCTTTAGTTAGTCATTACTACCCAAGCAAGCGGGTGACACGGCGTACATAAAGTTATGTCCGTTGTGCCCTCAACCGGCCTTTGCCGGAAGTCGATGAAGACGCTTCTGCTAGCCCCGGCCTGCTATCTTTATGCTATCTTTACCTCTGCAGACCAGTCGTGGAGGATCAGCAGGGCTCCGTGTTGACAAGGGGTCCAGGCTAATTGGCAAAAGAGGTATTGTAGCTGGAGTAATTTTGTTTGCTATCCGGGAGATGCGCCTGGCTCAAGGCTAACTGGTGAAAGCTTCGGGATAAGGGCGTTAGCTAGCTGCTACCGAGTGGCTATCTACGATGCAAAGGTCAAATCAAATCACATTTATTTGTCACATACACATGGTTAGCAGGTGTTAATGCAAGTGTTGCGAAATGCTTGTGCTTCTAGTTCCGACCATGCAGTAATATCTAACAAGTAATATAACCTAACAATTTCACAACTACCTTATACACACAAGTGTAAAGGAATGAATACGAATATGTACATATTATATAAATGAGTGATGGCCGAACAGCATAGGCAAGATGCAGTAGATGGTATAGAGTACAGTATATACATATGAGACGAGTAATGTAGGGTATGAAAACATTATATGAAGTGGCATTGTTTAAAGTGGCTAGTGATACATTACATCAGGATGGCAAGATGCAGTAGATGGTATAGTGTACAGTATATACATATGAGATGAGTAATGTAGGGTAAGTAAACATTATATAATATAAAGTGGCTAGTGATAAATTGATTACATACATTTTTCCATTATTAAAGTGGCTGTAGTTGAGTCAGTATGTTGGCAGCAGCCACTCAATGTTAGCGATGGCTGTTTAACAGTCTGGTGGCCTTGAGATAGAAGCTGTTTTTCAGTCTCTCGGTCCCAGCTTTGATGCACCTGTACTGACCTCACCTTCTGGATGAAAGCGGGGTGAACAGGCAGTGGCTCGGGTAGTTTGCACCGGGTGATGTATTGTGCAGACCTCACTATCCTCTGGAGAGCCTTCCGGTTATGTGCAGAGCAGCTGCCGTACCAGGCAGTGATACAGCCCGACAGGATGCTCTCGATTGTGCATCTGTAAAAGTTTGAGTGTTTTTGGTGACAAGCCGAATATCTTCAGCCTCCTGAGGTTGAAGAGGTGCTGCTGCGCGATCTTCACCACGCTGTCCGTATGGGTGGACCATTTCAGTTTGTCCGTGATGTGTACGCCGAGGAACTTAAAACTCTCCACCCTCTCCACTACTGTGCCGTCAATGTAGATAGGGGGCAGCTCCCTCTGCTGTTTCCTGAAGTCCACGATCATCTCCTTTGTTTTGTTGACATTGAGTGTGAGGATATTTTCCTGACACCACACTCTGAGAGCCCTCACCTCCTCCCTGAACAGCATTCGTACATAGGTATTCCTCTTGTCCAGATGGGTTAGGGCAGTGTGATGGCGATTGCGTCGTCTGTGGACCTATTGGGGCGGTAAGCAAATTGGAGTGGGTCTAGGATGTCAGGTAGGGTGGAGGTGATATGGTCCTTGACTAGTCTCTCAAAGCACTTCATGATGACGGAGGTGAGTGCTACAGGTCGGTAGTCATTTAGGTCCAGAGCTTATGGAAGGAATCCGGTGATGTAGCTTCTAGTCGTGTTGGTGAAGAGTCCGGGAGGCGTCAGCTGTGTAGCCAAGTGTTAATAGGGTCCACTGAGCAGGCTGGGATGTGGGCCTGGCTCAAGGCTAGCTTTGGGGCTGGGCCACTCGGGAGCAGCTAGCTAGCTGCGATGATATGGAGTAATGGTCCAGAGCTTACGGCAGGAATCTGGTGATGTAGTGGAGAAGAGCAGTCCGGTATGCTCAGGGTTGATATCGTGCTGTGCAGACTGGCGAGTATTATCCAAGCTAAAAGCGGCTGGTGTCTGAGCTAAAGGTAAAGGCCACTAGCAGTGGCTAACAATTACTAAATAGCGAGTAGCTAATTAGCTGGTTAGCATCTGATGGCTAGCTCCTGATGGAGGTTCTAGCTATAAGGTATAAAAATAGCAGATCCGTATCACATTGGGTGAGGCGGGTTGCCGGAAGGTAAATTTAATTTCAAAATAGAAAAATATTGAAATATATACAATAAAAGACAGGGAGGGAAATTATATATCAGTATACCACCACCTGTATACCACAGATATGACAAAAGTATATTTTTACTGTTTTAATTATGTTGGTTACCAGTTTATAATAGCAATAAGGAACCTCAGGGGTTTGTGGTATATGGCCAGTATACCATGGCTAATGGCTGTATCCAGGCACTCGGCATTCCGTTGTGCATAAGAACAGCCCTTAGCTCGGGCCTTATTGCTTAAGTATAACCCATCTCTCACTGTGTCAGCCCCTCAGCTGATTTGTTATGCTGTAGAAGCATTTCCATTATGACCAGACACATAGGTCATTCAATCACATAACACAGACACATAATTAATTCACTGAATTGCCCATGCGCGTAGTAGTAGTAAATCAAATCAAATCAAATCAAATCAAATTTTATTTGTCACATACACATGGTTAGCAGATGTTAATGCGAGTGTAGCGAAATGCTTGTGCTTCTAGTTCCGACAATGCAGTAATAACAAGTAATCTAACTAACAATTCCAAAACTACTGTCTTGTACACAGTGTAAGGGGATAAAGAATATGTACATAAGGATATATGAATGAGTGATGGTACAGAGCAGTATAGGCAAGATACAGTAGATGGTATCGGGTACAGTATGTACAAATGAGATGAGTATGTAAACAAAGTGGCATAGTATAGTATAAAGTGGCTAGTGATACATGTATTACATAAGGATACCGTCGATGATATAGAGTACAGTATATACGTATGCATATGAGATGAATAATGTAGGGTAAGTAACATTTATATAAGGTAGCATTGTTTAAAGTGGCTAGTGATATATTTACATCATTTCCCATCAATTCCCATTATTAAAGTGGCTGGAGTTGAGTCAGTGTCAGTGTGTTGGCAGCAGCCACTCAGTGTTAGTGGTGGCTGTTTAACAGTCTGATGGCCTTGAGATAGAAGCTGTTTTTCAGTCTCTCGGTCCCAGCTTTGATGCACCTGTACTGACCTCGCCTTCTGGATGATAGCGGGGTGAACAGGCAGTGGCTCGGGTGGTTGATGTCCTTGATGATCTTTATGGCCTTCCTGTGACATCGGGTGGTGTAGGTGTCCTGGAGGGCAGGTAGTTTGCCCCCGGTGATGCGTTGTGCAGACCTCACTACCCTCTGGAGAGCCTTACGGTTGAGGGCGGTGCAGTTGCCATACCAGGCGGTGATACAGCCCGCCAGGATGCTCTCGATTGTGCATCTGTAGAAGTTTGTGAGTGCTTTTGGTGACAAGCCGAATTTCTTCAGCCTCCTGAGGTTGAAGAGGCGCTGCTGCGCCTTCTTCACGATGCTGTCTGTGTGAGTGGACCAATTCAGTTTGTCTGTGATGTGTATGCCGAGGAACTTAAAACTTGCTACCCTCTCCACTACTGTTCCATCGATGTGGATAGGGGGGTGTTCCCTCTGCTGTTTCCTGAAGTCCACAATCATCTCCTTAGTTTTGTTGACGTTGAGTGTGAGGTTGTTTTCCTGACACCACACTCCGAGGGCCCTCACCTCCTCCCTGTAGGCCGTCTCATCGTTGTTGGTAATCAAGCCTACCACTGTTGTGTCGTCCGCAAACTTGATGATTGAGTTGGAGGCGTGCGTGGCCACGCAGTCGTGGGTGAACAGGGAGTACAGGAGAGGGCTCAGAACGCAACCTTGTGGGGCCCCAGTGTTGAGGATCAGCGGGGAGGAGATGTTGTTGCCTACCCTCACCACCTGGGGGCGGCCCGTCAGGAAGTCCAGTACCCAGTTGCACAGGGCGGGGTCGAGACCCAGGGTCTCGAGCTTGATGACGAGCTTGGAGGGTACTATGGTGTAGTAGGAGGAGGAGGAGGAAGAAGATCAGAGAGTCCAGACTACAACAAAGTGCAATCACATTGCTGGAGCAATGAAACACACACATCTGGAGCATCCCTACCTGTAGCAGCAGTATGTCTCTGAGAGGATCACACTCACCGGACTGGACCAGGCTGAGTGGTTCGCAAGCAACAGTCAGTGCACACGCACACACCAACTGATTAATGGACTGCTGAATGTATAGATTTTTTCTCTTGCTTTGTTTTCTCTTTTCCGTATTATGTCTATTTCTGATACTCAGGAAATGGCTGAAAATAGCCCATATTAATTTAGGAGCCTTAGGTTCATGAAATCAATAACTTGCTAACATCAGATAACATTTCATATATTAGCCATTTCTGAGACTCACCTATATAATTTATTTGATGCTACAGCAGTAGCAATACAAGGATACAACATCTATAGAAGAGACAAGAATGCTTATAGGGGAGGTTTTTCCATATACTGTATATTCAGAGCCATATTCCTGTAATGCTTAGAGAAGATCTTATGTCAAGTGTTATTGAAGTGTTGCGGTTGCAGGTTCACCTTGCACATCTAAAGCCTTTTTTTTGCGGTGTTGCTATAGGCCGCCAAGTGCTAACAGTCAGTAACTAAATCATATGTATTAAATGCTTGATAGTGTATGTGACGTAAACAGAGAGGTCTACTTTCTTGAGGACCTGATTATTGACTGGTTTTCATCAAGCTGTCTGCTCAAGAGGAAGCTTCTCACTGTAACCAGTGCCTGTAATCTGGTTCAGGTTACTAATCAACCTACCAGGGTGTTTACAGACACTACAAGAACCAGGAAGTCCACATGTATTGATCACATTTTTAGTAATACTGTAGAACTTTGTTCTAAAGCTGTATCCGTACCCATTGGATACAGTGATCACAATATAATGGCTATATCGAGGAAAGCCAACATTCCAAAAGCTGGACCTAAAATTTGTGTTTAAGAGATCATACAAAATCTTTGGCTCTGACTCTTACGTAGATTTAAATATTTGTTGGTGTGATTAATAAAATCATCTAGATGCTGCACTTGATGAATTTATGAAATTGCTTCTTCCAATTAATGATAAACATGCACCTGTTAAGGAACTGATTGTTAGAACTTTTAAAGCTCCATGGATTGATGAGGAATTTAAAAACTGTATGGTTGGAAGAGATGGGGCAAAAGGAGTGGCTAATAAATCTGTCTGCATATCTGACTGGCTGATTTACTGCAAATTGAGAAATGATATGACTGAACTCAGCAAAAAGAAGAAGAAACTATTATGAAGCCAAGATCTATTATACACTGCTCAAAAAAATAAAGGGAACACTAAAATAACACATCCTAGATCTGAATGAATGAAATATTCTTATTAAATACTTTTTTCTTTACATAGTTGAATGTGCTGACAACAAAATCACACAAAAATTATCAATGGAAATCAAATTTATCAACCCATGGAGGTCTGGATTTGGAGTCACTCAAAATTAAAGTGGAAAACCACACTACAGGCTGATCTAACTTTGATGTAATGTCCTTAAAATAAGTCAAAATGAGGCTCAGTGGTGTGTGTGGCTTCCACGTGCCTGTATGACCTCCCTACAACGCCTGGACATGCTCCTGATGAGGTGGCAGATGGTCACCTGAGGGATCTCCTCCCAGACCTGGACTAAAGCATCTGCCAAACGTCCTGCACGGTGTTGGGCTGTCAGCACAACCCCCACCTGTGGACGTCGGGCCCTCATCCCACCCTCATGGAGTCTGTTTCTGACCGTTTGAGCAGACACATGCACATTTGTGGCCTGCTGGAGGTCATTTTGAAGGGCTCTGGCAGTGCTCCTCCTGCTCCTCCTTGCACAAAGGCGGAGGTAGCGGTCCTGCTGCTGCATTGTTGCCCTCCTACGGCCTCCTCCACGTCTCCTGATGTACTGGCCTGTCTCCTGGTAGCGCCTCCATGCTCTGGACACTACGCTGACAGACACAGCAAACCTTGCCACAGCTCGCATTGATATGTCATCCTGGATGAGCTGCACTACCTGAGCCACTTGTGTGGGTTGTAGACTCCGTCTCATGCTACCACTAGAGTGAAAGCACCGCCAGCATTCAAAAGTGACCAAAACATCAGCCAGGAAGCATAGGAACTGAGAAAACCATTTGATGTTGGCAATTATTTTTATGATTACTTCAGTGACAAAGTGCACAAACTTGGGCAGTAAATGCCAACAACGAACAGTGAGCCATTGTACTCATGTATTAAAAAAAACGAATAATGAAAGAAATGCATTGTAATTTTGTAAAGTGTGGGAGAGGTGGAAAGATTGTTCAAAAATGACAAACCTCCTGCCGTTGACAACTTAGATGGAAAGCTACTGAGGATGGTAGCTGAGTATATAACCACTCCTATCTGTCATATTTTTTATCTGTGTCTAGACTAAAGTCTGTCCTCAGGCCTGGAGGGAAGCTAGAGTCATTCCGCTAAACAAGAGCGGTAAACAGCCTTTACTGGTTCTATCAGGTTGCTGCCAGCTCTTAGCAAACTGTTGGAAAAAATGGTGTTTGACCAAATACAATGCTACTTCTCTGTGAACAAATTAACAACACTTTCAGCATGCTTATAGTGAAGGACACACAACATGTACTCCACTGATACAAATAACTGATGATTGGTTGAAAGAAATGGATAATAAGAAGGTTGTATGAGCTGTGCTGTTAGATATCAGTGCAGCATTTGATATTATTGACCAAAACCTGTTGTTGAGAAAACATATGTGTTAAGGCTTTTCAACCTCTGCCATGTCATGGATTCAGAGCTATCTATTTAATAGAACTCAGAAGGGTTTCTTTAATGGAATTGTTCCTGTTCCCAAGAAAGCTAAGGTAACTGAGCTAAACGACTAGCAGTAGCACTCACTTCCGTCATCATGAAGTGCTTTGAGAGACTAGTCAAGGACCATATCACCTTATCACCTCCACCCTACCCGACACCCTAGACCCACTCCAATTTGCTTACCGCCCAAATAGGTCCACAGACGATGCAATCTCAACCACACTGCACACTGCCCTAACCCATCTGGACAAGAGGAATACCTATGTGAGAATGCTGTTCATCGACTCCAGCTCGGCATTCAACACATAGTACCGTCCAAGCTCGTCATCAAGCTCGAGACCCTGGGTCTCGACCCCGCCCTGTGCAACTGGGTACTGGACTTCCTGACGGGCTGCCCCCAGGTGGTGAGGGTAGGCAACAACATCTCCACCCCGCTGATCCTCAACACTGGGGCCCCACAAGGGTGGCTGAAGGAGGCTGAAGAAATTCGGTTTGTCACCAAAAGCACTCACAAACTTCTACAGATGCACAATCGAGAGCATCCTGGCGGGCTGTATCACCGCCTGGTACAGCAACTGCTCCGCCCACAACCGTAAGGGTAGTGAGGTCTGCACAACGCATCACCGGGGGCAAACTACCTGCCCTCCAGGACACCTACACCACCCGATGTTACAGGAAGGCCATAAAGATCATCAAGGACACCCGAGCCACTGCCTGTTCACCCCGCTATCATCCAAAAGGCGAGGTCAGTACAGGTGCATCAAAGCTGGGACCGAGAGACTGAAAAACAGCTTCTATCTCAAGGCCATCAGACTGTTAAACAGCCACCACTAACATTGAGTGGCTGCTGCCAACACACTGACACTGACACTGACTCAACTCCAGCCACTTTAATAATGGGAATTGATGGGAAATGATGTAAATATATCACTAGCCACTTTAAACAATGCTACCTTATATAATGTTACTTACCCTACATTATTCATCTCATATGCATATGTATATACTGTACTCTATATCATCAACTGCATCCTTATGTAATACATGTATCACTAGCCACTTTAACTATGCCACTTTGTTTACATACTCACCTCATGTATATACTGTACTCGATACCATCTACTGTATCCTGCCTATGCTGCTCTGTACCATCACTCATTCATATATCCTTATGTACATATTCTTTATCCCCTTACACTGTGTATAAGACAGTAGTTTTGGAATTGTTAGTTAGATTACTTGTTGGTTATTACTGCATTGTCAGAACTAGAAGCACAAGCATTTCGCTACACTCGCATTAACATCTGCTAACCATGTGTATGTGACAAATAAAAAATGTGATTGGATTTGATTTAATGGAAGCTTCTCTAATGTCAAACATGTAAAGTGTGGTGTACTGCAGGGCAGCTCTCTAGGCCCTCTACTCTTACCAATGACCTGTCACTGCCATTAAACAAAGCATGTGTGTCCATGTATGCTGATGATTATTGACCATAACCTGTTGTTGAGAAAACATATATGTTATGTCTTTTCAACCTCTGCCATATATTATACAATGGCGCCGGATCAATTGTGCGATTGTGATTTTTTTCACGTTATTTTTTACTTATTTTATACATAATGTTTCTGCGACCATCTCTTCTGACCGAAAAGAGCTTCTGGATATCAGGACAGCGATTACTCACCTCGTACTGGACAAAGATTGTTTCTTTAACGAGTTGGATGCCAAGGATTTACTTCAGACACCGGACAAGGCCCAAATCCCCGTCATTCACATGAAGAAGATACAGAGATATCGGGGATGTAAACTCAGCAAAAAAAAGAAACGTACTCTCACTGTCAACTGCGTTTATTTTAAGAAAACATAACATGTGTAATTATTTGTATGAACATAAGATTCAACAGCTGAGACATAAACTGAACAAGTTCCACAGACATGTGACTAACATGGAATGTGACATGGAATAATGTGTCCCTGAACAAAGGGGGGGTAAAAATCTAAAGTAACAGTCAGTATCTGGTGTGGCCACCAGCTGTATTAAGTACTGCAGTTCATCTCCTCCTCATGGATTGCACCACATTTGCCAGTTATTGCTGGGAGATGTTACCCCCCTCTTCCACCAAGGCACCTGCAAGTTCCCGGACATTTCTGGGGGGAATGGCCCTAGTCCTCACCTTCCAATCCAATCCCAGACATGCTCAATGAGTTTGAGTTCTGGGCTCTTCGCTGGCCATGGTAGAACACTGACATTCCTGACTTGCAGGAAATCACGCACAGAAAGAGCAGTATGGCTGGTGGCATTGTCATGCTGGAGGATCATGTCAGGATGAGCCTGCAGAAAGGGTACGACATGAGGGAGGAGGATGTCTTCCCTGTAATGCACAGCGTTGAGATTGCCTGCAATGACAACAAGCTCAGTCTGATGATGCTGTGACACACCGCACCAGACTATGATGGACCCTCCAAATCGATCCCGCGTCAGAGTACAGGCCTCGGTGTAATGCTCATTCCTTTGACGACAAACAGTTGCCTCCGGTAAGACAAGGGGTAGCGGTCTGTGTATATTTGTCAATAACAGCTGGTGCATGAAATCTAATATTAAGGAAGTCTCTAGATGTTGCTCCCCTGAGGTAGAGTATCTCATGATAAGCTGTAGAGTATCTCATGATAAGCTGTAGACCACACTATTTACCAAGACAGTAGTCATCTATATTTTTCATAGCTGTCTATTTACCAGCTGTATAAGGCCATAAGCAAACAAGAAAATGCTCATCCAGAGGCGACACTCCTAGTGGCCGGGGACATTAATGTAGGGAAACTTAAATCCGTTTTACCTCAATTCTACCAGCATGTTACATGTGCAACCAGAGGGGATAAAAACTCTAGACCACCTTTACTTCACACACAGAGATGTGTACAAAGCTCTCCCTCGCCCTCCATTTGGAAAATCTGACCATAACTCTATCCTCCTGATTCTCAATTACAAGCAAAAACTAAAGCAGGAAGTACCAGGGACTCACTCAATACGTAAGTGGTCAGATGACGCAGATGCTAAGCTACAGGACTGTTTTGCTAACACAGACTGGAATATGTTCCGAGATTCTTCCGATGGCGTTGAGGAGTACACCACATCAGTCACTGGCTTCATCAATAAGTGCATTGATGACATCGTCCCCACAGTGACCGTACGTACCCCAACCAAAAGCCATGGATTACAGGCGACATCCGCACTGAGCTAAAGGGTAGAGCTGCCGCTTTCATGAAGCGGGACTCTAACTCGGACACTTATAAGAAATCCCGTTATATAAAACAATGCAGGATTCAAGACTTCATGCTTTTCAGCTAAAATTATTACATAGAATTATTGCCACCAACAAAATGTTGAATATTTGGGGCATAAAATCATCGAAGCTCTGCAGATTTTGTTGTGAGGATAAAGAATCAGTAGACCATTTATTTTGGTAATGCCCTTAGGTAGCCTGTTTCTGGTCTCAGGTTCAGGAGTGGCTGAAAATGCATAGCATTGATCTAAAATTGACCCTAGAAATAGTACTGTTAGGAGATCTGGAGAGACCGGGTCAGACAATTACTAATATACTAATACTTTTCGTAAAAGTATTTATCTTCAACACACAATCTGTAGATTCTATTCTATTCGATTGATTGAAATTGTACGTTAAAAGATATGTGTTGCATAGAAACACGAAGTAGGTGGCCAGCAGAGATAGATGGAATGGGCTGAGAAAAGCTGAGGGTTGGTATGTGGAATTGGAGACAAGTGGGAGTGGAGTTGCTGTGTGTGAGAGAGAATGATGGTCAAAAGATAAAGGGGAAAAAAGTCAAAATAAAACATAATAAAAGTACATTTGAATGACACTAAGTGGCAGTGTTTTTACAACTAATGCCGGTTTGCCTGAGGCTGATGCCGTCCAGGTGTTTGTACACATGCATATACACACACTCATAAACTCATAAACACATACAAGAACACACACATACATGTAATAGTGCCAGACATGCACACAAACATATAAAGTAGGCATTGCTGTTATGATTTCAGTTGACCTTGATGTCCTTTGTTTTAAATGTATTATTATTTATTTTTTTGCATTGCTGTTTGCTGTTTTCTTCTGTCTTTCATTTTTTCTCTTTAGTTCATTCTCTTAGTTGTTGGTGCATTGGGGGTTCTTGGGGGTGGGGAATGGAATTATTATTATTTATATTTTTTATTCTGGGGGAGGGGCTGTGGGAGGGGTCTCGAATGGTTGAGGATCAGCTTTTGGGGAACTGTGGGGGGGATCTTGGAGGGTTCGGGCTTCACAAGATTGTGATCATGAAAAAGGAAACTATGACATATATTTTATATCACTACCACGCACCCTCACACATAAGGATGGCTCTGTTGCAGAAAGACTGATATATGTTTGATAGTGTCTTGATGCTGTATTATTTGTCCTTCATGTTCCAATAATTTAATGTTATCCCTTCCTTGTGTTTTTTGTAATAAATAATTATAAAAAATAAGAAAAAAAGAAATCCCGTTATGCCCTCTGATGAGCCATCGAACAGGCAAAGCGTCAATACAAGACTATAATCTAATCGTACTACACCGGATCCGATGCTCGTTGGATGTGGCAGGGCTTGCAAACTATTATGGACTATAAAGGGAAGCCGCAAGCTGCCAAGTGATACGAGCCTACCAGACGAGCTACAGTGCCTTGCGAAAGTATTCGGCCCCCTTGAACTTTGCGACCTTTTGCCACATTTCAGGCTTCAAACATAAAGATATAAAACTGTATTTTTTTGTGAAGAATCAACAACAAGTGGGACACAATCATGAAGTGGAACGACATTTATTGGATATTTCAAACTTTTTTAACAAATCAAAACTGAAAAATTGGGCAGCCCCTTTACTTTCAGTTCAGCAAACTCTCTCCAGAAGACTCTCTCCAGAAGTTCAGTGAGGATCTCTGAATGATCCAATGTTGACCTAAATGACTAATGATGATAAATACAATCCACCTGTGTGTAATCAAGTCTCCGTATAAATGCACCTGCACTGTGATAGTCTCAGAGGTCCGTTACAAGCGCAGAGAGCATCATGAAGAACAAGGAACACACCAGGCAGGTCCGAGATACTGTTGTGAAGAAGTTTAAAGCCGGATTTGGATACAAAAAGATTTCCCAAGCTATAAACATCCCAAAGAGCACTGTGCAAGCGATAATATTGAAATGGAAGGAGTATCAGACCACTGCAAATCTACCAAGACCTGGCCGTCCCTCTAAACTTTCAGCTCATACAAGGAGAAGACTGATCAGAGATGCAGCCAAGAGGCCCATGATCACTCTGGATGAACTGCAGAGATCTACAGCTGAGGTGGGAGACTCTGTCCATAGGACAACAATCAGTCGTATATTGCACAAATCTGGCCTTTATGGAAGAGTGGCAAGAAGAAAGCCATTTCTTAAAGATATCCATAAAAAGTGTTGTTTAAAGTTTGCCACAAGCCACCTGGGAAACACACCAAACATGTGGAAGAAGGTGCTCTGGTCAGATGAAACCAAAATTGAACTTTTTGGCAACAATACAAAACGTTATGTTTGGCGTAAAAGCAACACAGCTGAACACACCATCCCCACTGTCAAACATGGTGGTGGCAGCATCATGGTTTGGCCTGCTTTTCTTCAGCAGGGACAGGGAAGATGGTTAAAATTGATGGGAAGATGGATGGAGCCAAATACAGGACCATTCTGGAAGAAAACCTGATGGAGTCTGCAAAAGACCTGAGACTGGGACGGAGATTTGTCTTCCAACAAGACAATGATCCAAAACATAAAGCAAAATCTACAATGGAATGGTTCAAAAATAAACATATCCAGGTGTTAGAATGGCCAAGTCAAAGTCCAGACCTGAATCCAATCGAGAATCTGTGGAAAGAACTGAAAACTGCTGTTCACAAATGCTCTCCATCCAACCTCACTGAGCTCGAGCTGTTTTGCAAGGAGGAATGGGAAAAAAATTCAGTCTCTCGATGTGCAAAACTGATAGAGACATATCCCAAGCGACTTACAGCTGTAATCGCAGCAAAAGGTGGCGCTACAAAGTATTAACTTAAGGGGGCTGAATAATTTTGCACGACCAATTTTTCAGTTTTTGATTTGTTAAAAAAGTTTGAAATATCCAATAAATGTCGTTCCACTTCATGATTGTGTCCCACTTGTTGTTGATTCTTCACAAAAAAATACAGTTTTATATCTTTATGTTTGAAGCCTGAAATGTGGCAAAAGGTCGTTAAAGTTCAAGGGGGCCGAATACTATATACCATGTCATGTTGATGATGTTCTTGTTGTTGTATGTTTATTGAAAATCTGAGGTCAAATTTCCCAAAGGTCATGTATTCTGTAGGTCAGGCCTGGGCAAGTCCAGTCCTCTGGGGCCTGATTGGTGTCACACAACTAATCATGATCTTCAGTTAAAAATGCAATTAGTTTAAATCAGCTGTGTTTGCTAGGGATCGGGGGAAAGTGTGTTTAAATCAGCTGTGTTTGCTAGGGATCGGGGGAAAAGTGTGTTTAAATCAGCTGTGTTTGCTAGGGATCGGGGGAAAGTGTGTTTAAATCAGCTGTGTTTGCTAGGGATGGGGGGAAAGTGTGTTTAAATCAGCTGTGTTTGCTAGGGATCGGGGGAAAGTGTGTTTAAATCAGCTGTGTTTGCTAGGGATGGGGGGAAAGTGTGTTTAAATCAGCTGTGTTTGCTAGGGATGGGGGGAAAGTGTGTTTAAATCAGCTGTGTTTGCTAGGGATGGGGGGAAAGTGTGTTTAAATCAGCTGTGTTTGCTAGGGATCGGGGGAAAGTGTGTTTAAATCAGCTGTGTTTGCTAGGGATGGGGGGAAAGTGTGTTTAAATCAGCTGTGTTTGCTAGGGATGGGGGGAAAGTGTGTTTAAATCAGCTGTGTTTGCTAGGGATGGGGGGAAAGTGTGTTTAAATCAGCTGTGTTTGCTAGGGATGGGGGGAAAGTGTGTTTAAATCAGCTGTGTTTGCTAGGGATGGGGGGAAAGTGTGTTTAAATCAGCTGTGTTTGCTAGGGATGGGGGGAAAGTGTGTTTAAATCAGCTGTGTTTGCTAGGGATGGGGGGAAAGTGTGTTTAAATCAGCTGTGTTTGCTAGGGATCGGGGGAAAAGTGTGTTTAAATCAGCTGTGTTTGCTAGGGATGGGGGGAAAGTGTGTTTAAATCAGCTGTGTTTGCTAGGGATGGGGGGAAAGTGTGTTTAAATCAGCTGTGTTTGCTAGGGATCGGGGGAAAGTGTGTTTAAATCAGCTGTGTTTGCTAGGGATGGGGGGAAAGTGTGTTTAAATCAGCTGTGTTTGCTAGGGATGGGGGGAAAGTGTGTTTAAATCAGCTGTGTTTGCTAGGGATGGAGGGAAAGTGTGTTTAAATCAGCTGTGTTTGCTAGGGATGGGGGGAAAGTGTGTTTAAATCAGCTGTGTTTGCTAGGGATCGGGGGAAAAGTGTGTTTAAATCAGCTGTGTTTGCTAGGGATCGGGGGAAAGTGTGTTTAAATCAGCTGTGTTTGCTAGGGATGGGGGGAAAGTGTGTTTAAATCAGCTGTGTTTGCTAGGGATCGGGGGGAAAGTGTGTTTAAATCAGCTGTGTTTGCTAGGGATGGGGGGAAAGTGTGTTTAAATCAGCTGTGTTTGCTAGGGATGGGGGGAAAGTGTGTTTAAATCAGCTGTGTTTGCTAGGGATGGGGGGAAAGTGTGTTTAAATCAGCTGTGTTTGCTAGGGATGGGGGGAAAGTGTGTTTAAATCAGCTGTGTTTGCTAGGGATGGGGGGAAAGTGTGTTTAAATCAGCTGTGTTTGCTAGGGATCGGGGGAAAAGTGTGTTTAAATCAGCTGTGTTTGCTAGGGATGGGGGGAAAGTGTGTTTAAATCAGCTGTGTTTGCTAGGGATGGGGGGAAAGTGTGTTTAAATCAGCTGTGTTTGCTAGGGATGGGGGGAAAGTGTGTTTAAATCAGCTGTGTTTGCTAGGGATGGGGGGAAAGTGTGTTTAAATCAGCTGTGTTTGCTAGGGATGGGGGGAAAGTGTGTTTAAATCAGCTGTGTTTGCTAGGGATGGGGGAAAAGTGTGTTTAAATCAGCTGTGTTTGCTAGGGATGGGGGGAAAGTGTGTTTAAATCAGCTGTGTTTGCTAGGGATGGGGGGAAAGTGTGTTTAAATCAGCTGTGTTTGCTAGGGATGGGGGGAAAGTGTGTTTAAATCAGCTGTGTTTGCTAGGGATGGGGGGAAAAGTGTGTTTAAATCAGCTGTGTTTGCTAGGGATGGGGGGAAAGTGTGTTTAAATCAGCTGTGTTTGCTAGGGATGGGGGGAAAGTGTGTTTAAATCAGCTGTGTTTGCTAGGGATGGGGGAAAAGTGTGTTTAAATCAGCTGTGTTTGCTAGGGATGGGGGGAAAGTGTGTTTAAATCAGCTGTGTTTGCTAGGGATGGGGGGAAAGTGTGTTTAAATCAGCTGTGTTTGCTAGGGATCGGGGGAAAAGTGTGTTTAAATCAGCTGTGTTTGCTAGGGATGGGGGGAAAGTGTGTTTAAATCAGCTGTGTTTGCTAGGGATGGGGGGAAAGTGTGTTTAAATCAGCTGTGTTTGCTAGGGATCGGGGGAAAGTGTGTTTAAATCAGCTGTGTTTGCTAGGGATGGGGGGAAAGTGTGTTTAAATCAGCTGTGTTTGCTAGGGATGGGGGGAAAGTGTGTTTAAATCAGCTGTGTTTGCTAGGGATGGGGGGAAAAGTGTGTTTAAATCAGCTGTGTTTGCTAGGGATCGGGGGAAAGTGTGTTTAAATCAGCTGTGTTTGCTAGGGATGGGGGGAAAGTGTGTTTAAATCAGCTGTGTTTGCTAGGGATCGGGGGAAAGTGTGTTTAAATCAGCTGTGTTTGCTAGGGATGGGGGGAAAGTGTGTTTAAATCAGCTGTGTTTGCTAGGGATGGGGGGAAAGTGTGTTTAAATCAGCTGTGTTTGCTAGGGATGGGGGGAAAGTGTGTTTAAATCAGCTGTGTTTGCTAGGGATGGGGGGAAAGTGTGTTTAAATCAGCTGTGTTTGCTAGGGATGGAGGGAAAGTGTGTTTAAATCAGCTGTGTTTGCTAGGGATGGGGGGAAAGTGTGTTTAAATCAGCTGTGTTTGCTAGGGATGGGGGGAAAGTGTGTTTAAATCAGCTGTGTTTGCTAGGGATGGGGGGAAAGTGTGTTTAAATCAGCTGTGTTTGCTAGGGATCGGGGGAAAGTGTGTTTAAATCAGCTGTGTTTGCTAGGGATGGGGGGAAAGTGTGTTTAAATCAGCTGTGTTTGCTAGGGATGGGGGGAAAGTGTGTTTAAATCAGCTGTGTTTGCTAGGGATGGGGGGAAAGTGTGTTTAAATCAGCTGTGTTTGCTAGGGATGGGGGGAAAGTGTGTTTAAATCAGCTGTGTTTGCTAGGGATGGGGGGAAAGTGTGTTTAAATCAGCTGTGTTTGCTAGGGATCGGGGGAAAGTGTGTTTAAATCAGCTGTGTTTGCTAGGGATGGGGGGAAAGTGTGTTTAAATCAGCTGTGTTTGCTAGGGATGGGGGGAAAGTGTGTTTAAATCAGCTGTGTTTGCTAGGGATGGGGGGAAAGTGTGTTTAAATCAGCTGTGTTTGCTAGGGATGGGGGGAAAGTGTGTTTAAATCAGCTGTGTTTGCTAGGGATGGGGGGAAAGTGTGTTTAAATCAGCTGTGTTTGCTAGGGATCGGGGGAAAGTGTGTTTAAATCAGCTGTGTTTGCTAGGGATGGGGGGAAAGTGTGTTTAAATCAGCTGTGTTTGCTAGGGATGGGGGGAAAGTGTGTTTAAATCAGCTGTGTTTGCTAGGGATGGGGGGAAAGTGTGTTTAAATCAGCTGTGTTTGCTAGGGATGGGGGGAAAGTGTGTTTAAATCAGCTGTGTTTGCTAGGGATCGGGGGAAAAGTGTGACACCAATCAGGCCCCGAGGCCTGCTGCTTTAGGTTATCTATGTTCTCTATAAAGATTTTAGGTCGTTCCATGAGTAGACTGCCTTTTGCATCCCTTAGACATTTTAAGTAGAAATTGTGCACCAATATTGCATTTTAAAAGCCTGATGTATTAAATGAAGTGCCCTTTAATTTAGACCTCATGGGAAATTCAATACATCTTATTTTGAATAAATCAAATTAAATGTTACTTGTCACATGCGCCTAGTACTACAGTGAAATACTTACTTACAAGCCCTTAACCAACAATGCAGTTAAAGAAAAAAATACCTAAAAAATAAAAATAAAAACATTTGATTTGAGCGTTGGGCCAGTAACCGAAAGGTTGCTGGATCGAGTCCTTGAGCTGACATGGTAAAAATGTTGTTCTGCCCCTGAACAAGACAGTTAACCCACTGTTCTCAGGTAGGCGTCATTGTAAATAAGAATTTGTTCTTAACTGACTTGCCTAGTTAAATCAAAGTTACATTTAAAAATCATGTACTGCATTGTGTGCATGCCATTCCAAAACCACCCACAGGGTGGTGGCAGTTTCCTACTGTAGTACAAAGGCACCAATCCTATTGTAGCTATCACACTAATCCAGTGTCAAATGTAGACACCATTGCAGATCTACGCACCGAGTGAGTGATTGTAAATGTATAAAGGCTTTAATGGATATGTTAGTTCTGTTCTTTCAGTGGAACTGCCACTGTTGATCTTATAAATGTGAACTGCTACAGCCTTAGCCTTGTTATAAACGTCTGATAAAAGTTTTACTGTTGTTCTTTGGTCGGTCCAGAAGCGTGTGTGCATGCTTGTGTGTGCATCTGAGCCAGACAGACAGACGGATGGATGGAGACCTCAGCCAGACAGAACACTCATTGAGTCTGAGCTCAGCCTGAGGTGGTAAATTAAGATACATTCTATCTGACTTCATTACTGAAATGCAACTCCTCCATGGTGAACTGAAATTTAGGAGATCAGAGAGATGGGAAAGATACACAGACTTACTTGCACGCACACACACACACACACACAGTGGTCTGTGCTAAAAGCAGACTGAAGGTGTGCTAATGCACATATTGGACTGTGATGGGGATCCCTGAGTTAAGAGCAGAGCTAAGAAGGTATTACTGTAGACTGCTGAGTCACACACGCGCACGCACACACACACACACACACACACACAAACACACACACACACACACAAAGCATTCTTTTAATCAGGGCCAGACACTGATCCTCTAATCTCTTCACACCGTATCACTCCATCTTTCCTCCATCCAACCATATCTTACCCCAACATATCTCTCATATCTCAACTCTCCATCTCTCAACTTCTCCTGACTTCATACCGGTCTAGTTTTTCTTTCGGTTCTTGAGTGAAAGAAGCCAAGATTTCTCTTTCATTCGCTCTCCATCCCTCAATACAGAGAACCCGGTCCTGAGCTGTGTCCACATCCCTCCACCCTGACACAATGCCAAAGACAGCCTGGCCTACAAATCCAGGCCAAGAGGTTGCCTTTTATTGATTGATTAATGGCATTGTTTGGCCAGACAGTCCAGTCACCTATTGTCTCAGATCTGAATCCGTCTGAATAGAGGGAAAATTTGAAAAATGTTGCTAAATGTTGTGAAGAACTGTGATAAATCACGGTGTGGGAAATCAGACCCAGTTGATGATGGTAAGGCCGTTGACATACTGTAGTTTACATGTCAACTATTGTTGTGGTTTGGCCATGGTTTACCGCCACTGTCTCTGTGGTCTGCTCAGCTCTTCTGGATCACCATCAGGATTTTCCCAGAACTCTTGTTCCATATGTTCCCACTTTCACTCTGACTGGATTGGGAATGCCCTGGCACTGGCCGGCACTGTCAACTAACAGCTGCACACAGTTTTAGGGTGGATTGCACCAACATGGTTTAAATAATAATGACGAATACCAAAATGAGTTTTGAACAATACACAAACATTATTACATTACATTTATATTCAGTAAATTCATAATGTTTTTTCTTATATCATTAGCACTTAGCAAATGCAAGCAAACAACCTGCGACGAGGTAGGCCTAGTCATTCAGCATTTTCAAAATGGACACCGACAGAAATTCAGATAGATGATAGTTCAGATAAATTCATCAAGATGATGAGGCCTTAACTTTACTCTTCTTCAAGTCACCACAGACAGAGAGACAGACAGAGAGACAGACAGAGAGACAGACAGAGAGACAGACAGAGAGACAGACAGAGAGACAGACAGAGAGACAGACAGAGCGACAGACAGAGAGACAGACAGACAGACACTCGGTTCACCTACCATTTGAAGTATTTTATTAGGCCTATGTGGTCTAAAAAGGAAGGACAATACAATCATGAGGATCCACTTTTAAATGCACAGACAGCGCATTGCGCAAACCAGACCCTGGCAATATCAACTGGAATTACATGTCTCTATTACTAAACTTTTTTTTATTTTTTATATTTGAATGTTTGACTGTCACTGGCAAACATGGTTAAAGACCCAACAACATTATATAGTATCTCATCCTCGTCAAGAAAAGCACATTTATAATACACAAAGTAAGCAAAACAATTAAATCATTTCAACATTGGCAAAAATTATGAATAAGATACTAATGACAATTGAGATGTACAAACTATGGCATGAGGGAATGATCAGCGTATAAGAAGCAATCCGTCATTTCGATTAAGACGTTACAATAATGAGTGAGCTAAGTAGGACGTAGTCAAAATAACTATTTGTTTAGTACTTTGAAATGTACAGCGACATAATTCAGAACATGGGCCATTCTTACAGTATTCTCCCTGTACACCAAGTCAAAAACATATAATAAATAAAGGGGGAATATAAGCAGATAATGACATTTCTCTAAAACAGACTATAGGCTACATGTGCACCACCTAGTCAGAACAGTAGGCTAAGTTGAGGGGGAAAGGGACCAAGTAATGAGGGTGAGGCACATGAGCTACTAACTTACTACACAACATACACTTAGTATTACTTTCTTAGCTTCAGTATACATATCCCTGGCATATTACATAATTTATGTAATATCTAAGTCCGTGGGGATGTAGATGCGGTCCCGAGGGTAGGTGGCAGGAGTGGGTTTGCTCTCCAGAGCCTGCTGGATGTCCACATCTACATCCCAAAACACAGGGCCAACAATACAGGAGGACCGATTGATGGGCTGGTGGACACTCACAGGGCCCTCCACCGATATGGAACCACAGGGTGCGGGAAAGCAGGTCCTCCAACATCCTGGTCCCCAGGTGGTAATCCTCCTCTCTGAACAGGAGATGGTGGAAATATGGCGTTGGAGCCATGTGAGGACAAGGATGACTGTGTACCAGTGCAGAGGATGAGAAGGAAAGACTTGAGGGTGAGTGGACCTGTGACGTGCGTAATAGTGCTGGATCCCAATGGTCGCATAGCCAACACTTGGACTAGAAACGGAGAGGAGAATGTGTATGAAGTGATGTGCAGGGAGGAAGCAAGGGCCTGATCAATAAAATTCCCTGCGGCACCGAAATCCACTAGAGCTGTCCCTCTGCTCTTGTGGATTCCGGGTTGGGACGTACCGGACACCCTCCTAGCCACAATAGGGACAGAGCCCTAACTGTCTCAGACAGTGTCGCTCAACTGCGAGGGGGGGGGGGGGGGGTATTTGGCCCCTACGTTCATGGGTTCAGACTTTGACTCTGAACGGTCAATGTAAGCGGTAGAGAGGCAATTGCGGTGCCTACGCTCCCGAAGGAGGATTGTCTCCTGGGCACGCCAACTCCATCTGGACCTCTTAGCTTAATCCTCTTCTGAATAGGGCGCAGAGCGCGGCTCATTCCATCCACTGGATGCTGCCACTGTCCAAAAGGTGAGCGCATACTCCGGCGTGGTCTGACCCTATTGCCATAGTTGAAGTAGGCGCTCACCCCCCCCCCCTCTCTGCCCTCTGGTGGATGGTCAAAGACCCCCCTGAACAGAGCCATGAACCCCTCATAGGAACCCAGCTCCTCCTCTCCTCTCTCCCACAAGGCTGTAGCCCACTCCAACGCCCGTCCGGTCAGAAGGGAAATAACCGTGGCCACCTTGGAACTCTCGGTGGTAGGTGCTCCCATCTGATGAGTGAAATAGAAGGAGCACTGGAGTAGAAAGCCACAGCATTTGGATAGAGACCTGTCATATTTGGGCATCACTGTCACATTGGGCGTCGCTGACCTGGGTGGACTGTTGGCAGGGCTGGGGTGCTGACTCGCTGGGTTAACTTGTATTAGAGAATCCTCCGCTTGTTGGAGGTGACACTCCTCTGGAAATTTTGAACGTGGAGGACCTCATCCATATGTTAAGATAATGGGCATAATGCCAACCCAGAGATGGCGCTAGTGGGGCACCCATCTAGGATATATAAACAGGTGCATTATCAGTGTCTGATTAGGATGTTGTGACATGTTATACCTGAGTAAAGGACCATGTTTGATCTTTACCTAACTCTAAGACATGAGTTATTCGCATACAAATAAAAACACATTGCTGTCCCCAGTTATTCCAGCTGGTTTCGGGGTTGGCGAAGTAGGTGTCCCCGTTTGCTGACCATCTGGGAGATGTCCTGATTAACTGCTGCTTCCATTTGTTGAGGTAGTATTCTGTAATGTTGACATGGGGAGTCAGGAAGTAGGTGCAGTTAGTGAGTTTAATAATAACGAACATAAAACGATACAGAACAACAGAAATGTAAGACAAGGAAACTGAACTGATAACAAAAGAGTGCTATATAAAGTGTAAGTAATCAGGGAGTAATGAAGTCCAGGTGGGACTGATAATGAGACGCAGGTGTGCGTAAAGATGGGTTGCCAGGACCGATGGTTAGTAGACCGGCATTGCCGAGCACCAGAGAGGGGGAGCAGGAGTAGACATAACAGCACTGCCTGGATATTGTACCAGCCATGGCACCAGCAGCAAAAACACCAGAGAGGCCAAGCAAACACCCCGGAACTGACGTGAACCAAGCTCATATTGGTGTTTTGGAGAGAGCTGGAGTGAGAAAAACATTTTAGGTCCTGAATTTACAAAAATAGCTACTGCAATTTCAGGAACAGAAACTTATTCAGGGAAACAAATGCCCACTGTGTAAAGAATGCTGATCTTTTTAGTTATTTAAACAATTATTTATTAAAACAATGCTTTCCAAGCAATTTGGTGTCCTCCAGTCTTGTCCCCACTCTTGTGTTTTGGTGCTTCCAGTTCCACCCTGTATGGTATTGAGAATAACAATGTCGTAATAATACATTTTAGTACAGACAGCCTAATTAGGAATTGTACTTGTCTATTACAATATACACCTTAGGCTGCAAAATGGTTCTCAATCAAGGTTCTCCTTACAGCATTCCAGTTGCATTGGCAGCATGTTGCCATCTTCTCCATTCTCTTCAGGTAGGTCCTCAGCCTACTCGGTCGGGGAACTCGTCTCCTTGTCTCTTGCAAAAGTTATACAAAACTGACACTGCGATAATGATTGTTAGTGTAGTGCCCATCTTCGTTGCGGAGCCCCTCCTGTAGGCACAGGAATCTTTTTTTCCACACTCCAAAAACTCTCTATGATACCTCTTGCCAAGAGTGTGCAAAGCTGTCATCAAGGCAAAGGGTGGCTACTTTGAAGATTCTCAAATATAAAATAGATTTTGATTTGTTGAACACTTTTTTGGTTAATACTTTATTCCATATGTGTTATTTCATAGTTTTGATGTCTTCACTATTATTCTACAATGTAGAAAATAGTAAAAATGAAGAAAAACCCTTGAATGAATAGGTGTGTCCAAACTTTTGACTAGTACTGTATAAAAAAGTATTGAAAAATTGAGCAACGGGCTTAAAATTAATCTAGGTTGAAAGTGAAAACTAAATTTAGATTAGAGAAAGGATTTACTTTAACCAGGATTAATTTAAAACTGGGTTTAAAGTGTGGTGCAACACATTCCTGTTTCCACTGACACTTAAAATTTTAGCCAAATTAGGGTTAAATTCAAGGTGGCTCGAATGTATTTCCAAATTCGAACCTGGGTTGACTTCAAAGTACCAATGGAAACAGGGCTCAAGATTAATAGATACACCTTGATTTAACCCAGTTTAACAGTTAATCCATGTTGATGCTACCCATCCACAGTCTTTAGTCAGTGTGTGAATGGGGTATCTTACTGAAGTCATATATCACTGCAGGCTCTAACACTAACGGGTGTGACTGCCTGGGTTTGAACTTGGGTCAACTGTGTGTTTCAGGCAAGGTTACTCATCATGTAAGTGTAGTTCACTAAATCAACTCCATAACAGAGGTTTTGTTACTGAAGCTTTAAATGGGCACGGTGACACTGGACTAGGAGACACTTTTCTTCTGTACCTCACAATAAACATTTTTTAATAAATGTCACATTTTGCAGCTTGTTTTACTGAATGTCACCAGGCCAGGTTCTGGTTTAAAAAGGCCAGAGAGGTGATTGGAGGAACAGAATACGCTGAGAGTCCCGCTGACCAATAGAGACAGCCCAGAGTGACCACTGAGACAGGCCAGTAAAACAAGACTTTTTACTGTCTGTGGGGTGACCCATCTCACATCCAGTATATCTCCAATCTCTCTCATATCAATCTCTATATCATCATAGAGAATTAACACATTAGTCATTTACAACACTTCAAAAATGATGCTGTACACTCTGGATCTCTAACCATTTATAGCAGCTCATAGCTCCTTTACAACGGCCTTTATACAGTGGGTATGAGTTAATACAGAATTCATATGGGCCTATAAAGACATTTTGAGATGCTTTCCAGTTCCCACACAGCTAGAAGTCTGAAAAAAATAGTCTAGGGCTCTATTCTATCTGTATTGCTGAAGCGTTCAGATTGCGCGATAGAAATGTATAGGCAATTTCCTATTGACTCAGCCGACTTTTTCATAGTTTAACGTGAATACAGTTTCCACTAACACAGGAACTTTGCCTTTAAAGCCCCCATGCAGTCTTTGTAAAAATAAAAAAATTCATCACTCTATGTCTAATAAATCACTGTGTGTGTTTATTTTTTTATTTTTTTATTTTTTTTTACTCAAGAATATATTTTTTACCATTTATTTCACTGAGCCTCCTTTGGTACTTGAAATGCTCAGGACTGAATGTGTGGCCATTAGGAAACACGTTTGACGATATTTTCATACACAGTCCTGATTGGCTGATAAGATGGTCTAGAGCCCACCCCCTTACCCAGATGAACAGACATTGGTCTAGTATAATCAGATCACATTGTGACATCATAACGTGTGCCAATAATTTTTTAGAACAGCTCTTACACAAAAAGGCTGTTATCGTATTTTTCACGATTTCAGAGCTCTAATTCGACCTCATAGTGTGGAATGGCCAATGGTGAAAAAAGTACTATATTGTCATACTTGAGTAAAAGTAAAGAAAAAATGACTCAAGTAAAAGTGAAAGTCACCCAGTAAAGTACTACTTGAGTAAAAGTCTAAAAGTATTTGGTTTTAAATATATTTAAGTTTCAAAAGTAAATGTAGTTGCTAAATTATACTTAGGTAAAATTATGAATGATAAAAACAATCCTTATATTAAGCAAACCAGATGGCACAATTTTCACACGCCAACACTCAGACATAATTTAAAAACAAAGCACTTATGTTTAGTGAGTCTGCCAGATCAAAGGCAGTAGGGATGACCAGGGATGTTGTCTTGATAAGTGTGCAAATTGGAACATTTTCTGTCCTGCTAAGTATTCAAAATGTAACGAGTACTTTTGGGTGTCAGGGAAAATGTATGGAGTAAAAATAACATTATTTTATTTAGGAAAGTAGTGAAGTAAAATAAAAAGTTGTCAAAAATATAAATAGTGAAGTACATATACCCCCCAAAACTACTTAAGTAGTACTTTAAAGTATTTTTACTTAAGTAATTTGGTGTAACTGGAAATAGCCTACAAAAAATCTGGAAATCAAGTTTTAACTACATTGCTCCTTTAAGGTCTAGCCTGGCGATAACTAACACTCTGATGTTTTGCAGATGTTGGAGGTGTGTTGGCGCTGTCAAAAATGGGAAAAGCTGACCATGCGTTCATTGTTATGTAGTCACACCCATCCCACTCGTTCTGAACTACGTCAAGTTCAGAACGAGAAAGTGTAGGCTATATAGAAATAATTGAAAATGTATAATCATTAAATGAAATAATGAGGATTTCTATCAGCCTAATCAAGGTGTAGATTACATCTCACTTCCCAGTGTTCGAATTTGTAAACTGCATGTAATTTGTCTTAATGCAAATCTGTGCAGCTAATGTCAATGTTGGCTTTAAGCATTGGTGTAAAGTACATAAGTAAAAATACTTTTTAAGTACCAGTACATCTTTTTTTTGTGGGTCGGGGGTATCTGTACTTTACCACAGTGGCTTGTGAAAGTATTCACCCCCTTGGCATTTTTCCTATTTTGTTGCCTTACAACCTGGAATTAAAATGGATTTTGGGGAGATTTGTATTATTAGATTTACACAACATGCCTACCACTTTGATGATGCAAAATATTTTTTATTGTGAAACAAACAAGAAATAAGACAACAAAAACTGATAAGTTGAGCGAGCATAATTGGCGAACACCAAACCTGTTTGCTTATTTTTTTTCATTAAGCAATGGCTTGTTCTGGCCACTCTTCCGTAAAGCCCAACTCTGTGGAGTGTATGGATTAAGGTGGTCCTATGGATAGATACTCCAATCTCTGCCGTGGAGCTTTGCAGCTCCTTCAGGGTTATCTTTGATCTCTTTGTTGCCCGTCTGATTAATGCCCTGCTTGCCTGGTCAGTGAGTTTTGGTGGGCGGCCCTCTCTTGGCAGGTTTGTTGTGGTGCCATATTCTTTCCAATTTTTAATAATGGATTTAATGGTGCTCCGTGGGATGTTTCTGATATTTTTTTATAACCCAACTCAGATATGTGCTTCTCCACAACTTTGTCCCTGACCTGTTTGGAGAGCTCCTTGGCCAAAATCTAGGAAGAAACCTAGAGAGGAACCAGGCTATGAGGGGTGGTCAGTCCTCTTCTGGCTGTGCTGGGTGGAGATTATAACAGAACATGGCCAAGATGTTCAAATGTTCATAAATGACCAGCATGGTCAAATAATAGGTCTGGGACACGGTAGCACGTCCGGTGAACAGGTCAGGATTCCATAGCCGCAGGCAGAACAGTTGAAACTGGAGCAGCAGCATGGCCAGGTGGACTGAGGACAGCAAGGAGTCATCATGCCAGGTAGTCCTGAGGCATGGTCCTAGGGCTCAGGTCCTCCGAGAGAGAGAAAGAAAGAGACAAAGAGAGAATTAGAGAGAGCATATTTAAATTCACACAGGACACCGGATAAGACAGGAGAAGTACTCCAGATATAACAAACTGACCCTAGCCCCCCGACACATAAACTACTGCAGCATAAATACTGGAGGCTGAGACAGGAGGGGTCAGGAGACACTGTGGCCCCATCTGATGATACCCCCAGACAGAGCCAAACAGGAAGGATATAACCCCACCCACTTTGCCAAAGCACAGCCCCCATACCACTAGAGGGATATCTTCAACCACCAACTTACCATCCTGAGACAAGGTTGAGTATAGCCCACAAAGATCTCCGCCACGGCACAACCCAAAGGGGAGGCGCCAAGCTAGACAGGAAGATCACATCAGTGACTCAACCCACTCAAGCACCCCTCCTAGGGACGGCATGAAGGAGCACCACTAAGCCAGTGACTCAGCCTGGCAATAGGGTTAGAGGCATAGAATCCCAGTGGAAAGAGAGGAACCAGCCCGGCAGAGACAGCAAAGGCGGTTCGTTGCTCCAGAGCCTTTCCATTCACCTTCACACTCCTGGGCCAGACTACACTCAATCATATGACCCACTGAAAAGATGAGTCTTCAGTAAAGACTTAAAGGTTGAGAACGAGTTTGCGTCTCTCACATAGGTAGGCAGACAATTCCATACAAATAGAACTCTATAGGAGAAAGCCCTGCCTCCAGTTGTTTGCTTAGAAATTTTAGGGACAATTAGGAGGCCTGCGTCTTGTGACCGTAGCATACATGTAGGTATGTACGGCAGGACCAAATCAGAGAGATAGGTAGGAGCAAGCCCATGTAATGCTTTGTAGGTTAGCTGTAAAACCTTGAAATCAGCCCTTGCCTTGACAGGAAGCCAGTGTAGGGAGGCTAGCACTGGAGTAATATGATCAAATTTTGGGGTTCTAGTTAGGATTCTAGCAGCCGTATTTAGCACTAACTGAAGTTTATCCGGGTAGCCAGAAAGTAGAGCATTGCAGTAGAATAACCTAGAAGTAACAAAAGCATGGATTAATTTTTCTGATTTTTGCAGTAGATGGAAAAAAGCTGTCCTTGAAACAGTCTTGATATGTTCGTCAAAAGAGAGATCAGGGTCCAGAGTAACGCCAAGGTCCTTCACAGTTTTATTTGAGACGACTGTACAACCATTAAGATTAATTGTCAGATTCAACAGAAGACCTCTTTGTTTCTTGGGACCTAGAACAAGCATCTATGTTTTGTCGGAGTTTAAAAGTAGAACGTTTGTAGTCATCATCTTCCTTATGTCTGAAACACAGGCTTCTAGCGAGGGCAATTTTGGGGCTTCACCATGTTTCATTGAAATGTACAGCTGTGTGTCATCCGCATAGCAGTGAAAGTTAACATTATGTTTTCGAATGACATCCCCAAGAGGTAACATATATTGTGAAAACAATAGTGGTCCTAAAACGGAACCTTGAGGAACACCAAAAGATGAGGACAAGCCATTCACAGAGACAAACTGATAACTGACAAACTGATAAGATTTAAACCAGGCCAGAACTTGTCCGTGTAGACCAATTTGGGTTTCCAATCTCTCCAAAAGAATGTGGTGATCGATGGTATCAAAAGCAACACTAAAGTCTAGGAGCACGAGGACAGATGCAGAGCCTTGGTCTTTTTTATATTTTCTGGGTCAAGGTTTGGCTTTTTCAAGAGAGGCTTTATTACTGCCACTTTTAGTGAGTTTGGTACACATCCGGTGGATAGAGAGACGTTTATTATGTTCAACATAGGAGGGCCAAGCACAGGAAGCAGCTCTTTCAGTAGTTTAGTTGGAATAGGGTCCAGTATGCAGCTTAAAGGTTTAGAGGCCATGATTATTTTCATCAATGTGTCAAGAGATATAGTACTAAAACACTTGAGTGTCTCTCCACAACATTTATTCCATGGAACAAAACTAGGTCCAGAGTATGACTGTGACAGTGAGTAGGTCCAGAGACATGTTGGACAAAACCCACTGAGTCGATGATGGCTCCGAAAGCCTTTTGGAGTGGGTCTGTGGAATATGAATATGAATATGAATATTAATATGTGAATATTAAAGTCACCAAAAATTAGAATATTATCTGCTATGACTACAAGGTCCGATAGGAATTCAGGGCATTCAATGAGGAACGCTGTATATGGCCCCGGAGGCCTGTAAACAGTAGCTATACAAAGTGATTGAGTAGACTGCATAGATTTCATGACTAGAAGCTCAAAAGACGAAAACATATATATTTTTTTTGTAAATTGAAATTTGCTATCGTAAATGTTAGCAACACCTCCGCCTTTGCGGGATGCACGGGGGATATGGTCACTAGTGTAACCAGGAGGTGAGGCTTCATTTAGCACAGTAAATTCATCAGGCTTAAGCCATGTTTCAGTCAGGCCATCTCACATCAAGATTATGATCAGTGATTAGTTCATTGACTATAATTGCCTTTGAAGTAAGGGATCTAACATTAAGTAGCCCTATTTTGAGATGTGAGGTATCACGATCTCTTTCAATAATGACAGGAATGGAGGAGGTCTTTATTCTAGTGAAATTGCTAAGGCGAACACCGCCATGTTAAGTTTTGCCCAACCCAGGTTGATGCACAGTGGCAGACTCCACTAAGCTGGCAGGCTGGCAAAAAGGCCTGCACACTATTTCATTGTGGTGCTAGAGGAGTTAGAGCTCTGTCTATGTTGGTAGATAAGATGAGAGCACCCCTCCAGCTAGGATGGAGTCCGTCACTCCTCAGCAGGCCAGACTTGGTCCTGTTTGTGGGTGAGTCCTTGAAAGAGGGCCAATTATCCAAAGTGGATAACAATATCTCTATACTCTCTACACTCGCCAGTTTTAGCTTTAGCCAGCACCATCTTCAGATTAGCCTTAACGTCGGTAGCCCTGCCCCCTGGTAAACAGTGTATGATCGCTGGATGATTCGTTTTAAGTCTAATACTGTGGGTAATGGAGTCGCCAATGACTAGGGTTTTCAATTTGTCAGAGCTAATGGTGGTAGGCTTCGGCGTCTCAGACCCAATAACGGGAGGAGTAGAGACAAGAGAAGGCTCGGCCTCAGACTCCGACTCGCATAATGGGGAAAACCGGTTGAAAGTTTCTGTCGGCTGAATGAGCGACACCGGTTGAGGATTCCTACAGCATTTCCCTCCAGAAACCTTGAGAAAGTTGTCTGGCTGCGGGGACCGTGCGAGGGGATTTATACTAACGTTACTATCTGTACTTACTGGTGGCACAGACACTGTTTCATCCTTTCCTACACTGAAATTACCCTTGCCTAACGATTGCGTCTGAAGCTGGGCTTGCAACACAGCTATCTTCGCCGTAAGGTTCTCTGTATTTTTGAACACAATACAGGAGAATGAAAAATATATATATATATATATTTTTATTTTTTTTGTTGAATTGTGGGTGAGTCCCAGAAAGAGGGCCAATTCTCCCCAATTTCATGGTATCCAATTGTTGTAGCTACTATCTTGTCTCATTGCTACAACTCCCGTACGGGCTCGGGAGAGACCCGGCGGGGACCGTGCGAGGGGATTTATACTAACGTTACTATCTGTACTTACTGGTGGCACAGACACTGTTTCATCCTTTCCTACACTGAAATTACCCTTGCCTAACGATTGCGTCTGAAGCTGGGCTTGCAACACAGCTATCTTCGCCGTAAGGTTCTCTGTATTTTTGAACACAATACAGGAGAATGAAAAAAATATATATATATATATTTTTTTGTTGTTGAATGGTGAGTCCCAGAAAGAGGGCCAATTCTCCCCAATTTCATGGTATCCAATTGTTGTAGCTACTATCTTGTCTCATTGCTACAACTCCCGTACGGGCTCGGGAGAGACCCGGCAAGGTCTGAAGGTTGAATGTCATGCGTCCTCCGATACACAACCCAACCAGCCGTACTGCTTCTTAACACAACGCGCATCCAACCCGGACGCACCAATGTGTCGGAGGCTACACCATGCACCTGGTAACCTTTGGCTAGCGCACACTGCGCCCAGCCTGCCACAGGAGTCACTGGTGTGCGATGAGACAAGAAGATCCCTACCGACCAATCCCTCCCTAACCCGGACGACGCTAGGCCAATTGTGCATCGCCCCACAGACCTCCCGGTCACGGCCCGTTACGACAGAGCCTGGGCACGAACCCAGGGACTCTGATGACACAGCTGGCGCTGCAGTACAGCGCCCTTAACCACTGCGCCACCCGGGAGGCCTTGAACAAAAATATTAAACCAACATGCAACAATAACAAATATTTTTATGAGTTACAGTTCACAAGGAAATCAGTCAGTTGAAATAAATTAATTACGCCCTAATCTATGGATTTCATTTGGCTGGGAATACAGATATGCATCTGTTGGTCACAGATACCTTAAAAAATAATTTTAAAAAATTAAAAAGTAGGCGTGTGGATCAGAAAACCAGTCAGTATCTGGTGTTACTGTCTGCCATCATGCAGTGTGACACATGTCCTAGAGTTGATCAGGCTGTTGATTGTGGCCTGTGGAATGTTGTCCCACTCCTCTTCAATGGCTGTGCGAAGTTGCTGGATATTGGCGGAAACTGGAACACGTTGTCGCACACGTCGATCCAGAGCATTCCAAACGTGGGTGGTGAGTATGCAGGCCGTGGAAGAACTGAGACATTTTCAGCTTCCAGGAATTTTGTACAGATCCTTGCGACATGGGGCCGTTTATTATTGTGCTGAAACATGAGGTGATGGCGGCGGATGAATGGCATGACAATGGGCCTCAGGATTTTCAAATTGCCAATGATAAAACGCAATTGAGTTTGTTGTCTGTAGCTTATGCATGCCCATACCATAACCCCACCACCACCACCCTGTTTACAAAGTTGACATCAGCAAACCACTCTCCCACACATGCTGTCTACCATCTGACATGTACAGTTGAAACTGGGATTCATCCACGAAGAGCACACTTCTCCAGTGTTCCAGAGGCCATTGAAGGTGCGCATTTGCTTAAAGTTGGTTATGACGCAGATCTTCAGTTAGGTCAAGACCCTGGTGAGGACAACAAGCATGCAGATGAGCTTCCCTGAGATGGTTTCTCTAAAATCCCGTTGGAGGTGGCTAATCGTAGATAAATCAAGATCAAATTCTCTGTTAACAGCTCTGGTGGACATTCCTGCAGTCAGCATGCCAATTGTACTCTCCCTCAAAACTTGAGACATCTGAGGCATTTTGTTGTGTGACAAAAATGCACATTTAAGAGTGGCCTTTTATTGTCCCCAACCAAAGCAGGGTCTCCCCACTTCCTCTCCTCCCACAGCTGATGATTAGCAGCAGCAGGCTATCTAAACTCATTGAAAGCGGGCTCCTGTGGTTGGCGGTTGCAGTAAAACATTTTTTTTCTAAATTTTTCTCTGCCTCAAGGGCCCCCTACGGGCTGGGTCCCGGGGCTTCAGCCCTTTAAGCCCCTGCATTAATCACGCCCTGCTCCCGAATTATAAAGGCGCGCCATGCCAGCGCACTATCATCTCCAGAGTTCTGTCCGAACCCGCAAGACGCAACCGAGACTACACTGATAATTATTAACACCAAACTGGGTTAGTAGCCTACTAGGACTGTTAATATAATCTTGTTTAGGTGATTTTCAATCAGGAAAGCAATATTCTGAATAATTTAAACATTTGAAAAGTTGATTTAAATGTTTTTGTCATGAAATCTTGATGCATCGTTTTTCCATTGAATTTCGCAAAATTGCTGCTATTTTGTCACGCAATTAGCTTACAACTAAATACCGTAGTTATGATATACTGATAGTTATTTAATTTAAGGAATTCCACGTATGTTTCTTTTAGACTTCAACAGGTGCGCTGACTAAACCATTCCTCAGTGAGGGGAGATTCTGCCTTTGCCTGAGAACAGTGGAGTTTTTCTTCAGTTGAGCTTTTCTGGCCTGTTCTAACCTGTACCCGAGGGTTGTGACTCCCGCTTGCCGCCATGCCCTCACTGTTCCCGGCATGGCTCTGCTGCCTTAGCCTGCTAACCGTGGAGACACACACAATGGCCCTGCCGCGGCCAGCCCGGACACAGCCTCACAGGTACGGCCACTTCACATTATCACTGTAACTGATATAACATGGTTTTGCTGCAAACCTCTAGACTACTGTAGTAAATCAATCAAATGACAGTATGCGAGTCCTAGGGTTTAGGAGGTGAGGGTGCAAGGCAAAATAAGGCGTCATTACTTTATTATTATTTTGAAGGATGGAGATCAAGCAGTCCATAATGCAACATATTTAAGAAGAGACAGTATGAGCTAATGATATTGATCCAGACAGAGCTGTGGGCCAATCTCTGTGTTCACTGTTTGGTTCATCATATCTGTCTTTGCGATGTGTGTGTCTGCTTCAGTGTATTAGGTGGAAGGGAGAGCTGGAACATAAATTATACACCCCCCCCCCCCATCTTCTTCATTTTACACACACCCTGCCCCTAACCTCTCTCTCTGTCTGGCCATTGCAGTGGCAGTAAGTTATGTGTGAAAAGGTTACAACAACAGAATGAGGTAATTCCTCTAAAAGCCCCCGGAAGAATGACCCTGTATAATGAATGAGAGGGAGGTGGAGGGCTATGCGGGTGTGTGCGTGTGTGTTTGTTTCCATTGTGATTTAATAAGGATTGGGAACACTGATACACAATATTAACACCTCAGTTTGTGAGGGAAGGTTGAGGGGCAGTGTCTTGCTCAGTGTTGTGTGTACAGGTGTGTGTGTGTGTGTGTTTACAGTAGGAAGTAAATTGCTTCATCAGATATCTACTGTAGTGACCAGTATCTCTCTGGAAGCTGTGTTTTGAATGCTAACTAATGGAGCAGGCGCTAGTTATGGTATCTTACCACCGTGTTTCTCAACTCCAGTCCTCCACCCAACATTACACATTTGTATTATAACCTGTCACGTGTATGTGGTGGGTGTCTTACAGTGTTACAGGTCCTGTGTGGCTCAGTTGGTAGAGCATTACACTTTCAACGCCAGCGTTTTGGGTTTGATTCCCACGGGGAACCAGTCGCTCTAGATAAGAGTGTCTGCTAAATGACTCAAATGTCAAATAAATGAGACATGTAAAGAGTTGAAAAGGACAGGCGGAGGAGAGAAAGGAGAAGTAGGGAAGTAGTGTTTCTCTCATCTGAAGTGGTTGTGAGGGGGTTGGTGTGTGAAAGATGGTTGGTGTGTGCTTCTCTTTGGTTCAGGGCTCATGCTGGGCTCTAACCTGGGAGGAATGCAAGAGTAGCTCTTTATTCACACAAATGGACGTATGCACACACACAGCCCTTCCATATTCAGAGGTAGTGATCAGGTACAGTAGTCTGATGCTAGAATCAGTATTTTATCAGATCTCTGCAGACTTTATCATTTGATCGGACACAGTAGCGTTTTTTTTTTCATTCTCTCCACCCAACCTTAATCTTTATTTCCACACCAGTCAATCGTTATTAGTCACATAGAGGGAGCCGTCACCACCTCCTCTCTCATTCTCTCTCTCTCTCGTTCTCGTTCTCTATCCCTCTCCCTCTCTCTCTCTCTCTCTCTTTTTTTCTCTCTCTCTCTCTTTTTTTTCTCTCTCTCTCTCTCTCTCTCTCTCTCTTTTTTTCTCTCTCTCTCTTTTTTTTCTCTCTCTCTCTCTATCTCTCTCTTTTTTTTCTCTCTCTCTCTCTATCTCTCTCTCTTTTTCTCTCTCTCTCTCTCTCCTAATAGATATGATAGTTTATCAAAATGTTATTTGTTTTCAAATTCTTTGTGGGTCTGTGTAATCTGAGGGAATCTTATGACACACACACACACACACACACACACACAAGTAGCGGGTGGTGGTTGGTCAGTGGCCTACATTTTGGTGCCAAGCGCCTTTTTCTTCAGGAGACGACCTTGTTCTGACACGATCCCCAGGTGGTCCTGGCGCTCCAAATCGGTAGAGAGGTGTGTGTGTGTGTCTTAATGGTGCATGGAGCATAAGAAAACACTATAACTGCCAGGAAGTCAGGTGTAGGGTGCACGTGTTTGTCCTACTAATGTACAGCTAACGTTTAACATTTTACTGATGTCCAGAGGGTCTGGAAACAGAGACAATGTGTGTGTCTCTGTGACCGTTGACCTGTGTGGTTTAATATGGCAGCCGTTTTACACAGGGTCATGATGTCCCTTCAGAGAGGACTGAATAACACACTGGATTACTGGATATTAAAGATAGGCCTGCATACCAGCCTACATTACCTCACATACACTATAGTTTGGGCAGATGGTGTTGAAAATGATTTGAGCTTTATACCTAAAGCTCGTTTTTCTAGAGTGTGACAGTAAAACTTAACAATAACAGTGAAATCTGCATTTTGTCAACTAATGCCATAAAATAACAGCTACAGTACACATGCAAATGGCATAGAGAGTAATGAGAACATGGAATGTCTGTAATCCCTCCATGAGTTGATATAGCTTATGCACACTCGTCACATTAGAATGACGGCATCTGTAGGAAGACAATTGAAGGATGGAAGGGTGCAAACTAGGTAGGGTTGGCTAGCCCATCATACAGTGGAGTCACCTGATCCAAGACCTGAATTAGTGTCACCCACCTCCAAGTCTTGTTAAAAACCTACCATAGTTTCTGAGGAGGTGCTGATTGGACCATTTACTTTCTGCATTATTCAAAATGGCCTTCTATTGGAGGAAAGCCAGACTGAATCAGTGAAGTGAAATAGTAGTGAAACAGGGAGACATTCACTTTGGATTCCAGGCTAGGTCTCTTTTACATAGAACTAAACTATGGACTTTCATGTTACCAGTCAGAGTTGCTTTTACTTTTGTTTGGCGTGTGTGTGTGTGTGTGTGTGTGTGTGTGTGTGTGTGTGTGTGTGTGTGTGTGGTCAGATGAAAGAGATGAATGAGACTCTGAAGCAGACACTGTGTCTCCTGTCATCAACACGCACACTCACAGGCCATATACCCATTCATGACTAATATTTTTTAGTGTGTAAAAGGGTTCAGGTAACATAAACACTAATGTTGCAACATGCTGTGTGATCCACGCACGCACTTACTAACACAGGCTGACAGATGGATAGACACAGAAAAGGACTGTTTTAGCAGTATAGTCAAAGTGAATTATATCATGACATTTGGAGGGGCCTCAATTTTTTCACGGGACCTCCTATGTGTGGACACTTGCACATGCACCCATGTGAACATTTATGAACCTAATAAAAATGGCAATTTAACTGTAAAAATGTAATAACTTTTAATGTGGCATGAACGCAACCAGTCATGATGTCTTCATGTGATTGTCAAACAAATTCCTTCAAAAACTAGGCTAATTGCGCACATTCGTCCACTGCATAATAATTCCAGCATCCAAACAGTGCACTGTGCACTCGCCGTTTGATGAATGGAAAGACACAGCTGTTACACAACACCATAAAGTGTAATGACATGCAACGATTGTAACCTGAATTAATTGAGGCGTCTTTTTTGTAAAAAGAAAAGTCGGGAAACATGAAAAGTGTCCGAAATACAGTTGAAACCATGACAGAGAGGTGGGGGTGTTCGTTCAATTTAGAATACGTTTTGATTTTCATATTTACCACTGTAGCAGTACAAAATTGCATTTCAATCAAATTAGCATTATTTAGAGACCCCGACCCAAAGTTTAACTTTTGTTGCCTTTATGGGAGCTCATGGCTCATTCAGGGTAATTCGTACACTGAGTACAGTGTGTGTGTGTGTGTGTGTGTGTGTGTGTGTGTGTGTGTGTGTGTGTGTGTGTGTGTGTGTGTGTGTGTGTGTGTGTGTTGCATAATCGCTCAGGCAGGTCACCCAACTCATCAGACAGCCTCTTACTGCCACTCAGACTGCTGGATAAAGGAGGGAGGGAATGAAAAGAAAGCGTGGGGGGAAAACGAGGGGAGAGGCCATTGTAGTAGAGTGAGAGACAAGAAAGGAGGGGAGGGAGGTGAAAAGCCTAAGTATAAAAGATGAAGCATTAAAATAGAGAAGAGGAGTAGAGGCTCTTGACTGAGTAGGTCTCAGGAAGTCTCTCCCCCTCCTCTTTCTCACTCTCTCTGGTGTGTGTTGTTTAGACATTTCTTAAGACTTAAAAAACAAAGAGGTGTTGTTGATTAACTCTAAATACATGACTAATCATACGAGACTGCAATCATTGAATGAATCCCAAGAAATGTCTCGTAAGGCTTTAACTTAAATATAGAAACATTAATAAGCATGACTGTCATTTCTGTATGAGTTGTATAACTGGACATTTTCCCCTATACCGTATATTAAAAAAGCCAAGTTCATTTGTGTCTGGAATATGAGGTTCTTGCACAGCATATTTCTGGAGCCAGGTCTCTCGCTCTCTGCCTCTCTCAGTTCTCCTCAGGTTACCTGTTCCGAGTGTGTCTGTGAAACATTCCTCCTCGTCTCAATGCTCAAATTACACTCAGAAATCCAAGTAGTAATTGCTGTACCTGACTGCTGTACCTGACTGGGGTGTGTGTGTTTCTGTGTGTGTGTGAGTGCGTGTTTTTGCGGCATGTATGCGACTGTCTCTCTCTTTCTCTCTTAGGTTTATATTATCCAGAACCTCCTGGACACCTGGGTCGTCTTCGTCTCTCACTATGGCGACGGTTGTCACCCCGACTGTTGCCCTGGACGACAGCGTTGCCCTTAGAAACAGATGGGCCGTCTGGAGGGCCCTGCTCCCTAATGGACCCCCGAGGCAGTCTAACCTAATGCCTGACCATGAAGGCCCACTGGCCAAGCCATCCAGTCCATTGCCTGACCAGAACTACCACCTCTCTAGAGAGGGGACGTCACGGGGTCGCCGTCATGCCAACGGTAGTGGTGGGCGTGGCCAGGGTCAGCTGATGAGGGTGGGGTGTGTCCTGGGAACCTGTCAAGTTCAGAACCTCAGTCACCGACTCTACCAGCTGATTGGACAGAGTGGGAGACAAGACTCCTCCCCCATCAATCCCCGTAGCCCGCACAGCTACGGCTGAATAACTTTATCAGCAACCAACAAACAGGCACAGTCACTGTTGAATAACATTATCGTCAACCAATATACAGACACAGCTACAGCTGAATAACTTTATCAGCAACCAACAAACAGGCACAGTCACTGTTGAATAACATTATCGTCAACCAATATACAGACACAGCTACAGCTGAATAACGTAATCAACAAGCAACACAGGGCCACATCTGAATACATTCATGAACAAGACAACAACCTATACACAGACACGGCTAACGGCAGAATGTGGGTCAGATGCAAAGTGGTGGAAGAAACTTAGAGTTTTAAGTGCTGACTGTGGGTAGGGTGGAAGAAACTTAGTTTTAAGTGCTGACTGTGGGTAGGGTGGAAGGAGGTCTGTAATACCTTGTTGTTCAAGTCATTATTCCTGTCCCCAATGAGCTGAGCTGATCTACAATCCCCTCCATGATCATCCCTATATTCTTGTGTCTCTAAACTCTCAATTTCAATTATCTCTCTCTCACTCTCACTCTCTCTCTCTCTCTCACTCTCTCTCACTCTCTCGTGTCTAGTGAGCTACTTGGTCAAGTGTATTAGAAATCCGTGAAGCACTTTAAAGTAAATACTGTTTTATGTTTGCTATGACTTGAACGTTTAAAGATATGTTGTTTAATTTAACATTTATTCAAGCTTATTTGTTGTAAATATTTCACTGACTAAACCAGTGAAACGAATGTGGCCGAAATGTTTCCCCAAATGTACATTGTCTGTTTTATTCATCTTAGTCTATATCTTTGTATAAGCTGTCATATTTAATAAAGAGTATGTGTTTAAATGTGTCTTGTGAGTGTGTTGTGTCTGTGTGACAGAGAACCAGCCACCACTTTCCATGTCCACAATAACATTTCCTGCACAAGCTAATCAATGACTACTGTAGATACAGAACACACACATCTGTACTGCTGTCAAGGTCAAAGGTCAGTGTGACATGAGGTGACCTCGCTCCTCTTGCGTGATCTAGTTCACTGTGACTCATTATTGGGGTCATCACAGCTGCATTGCTGTAGGTCACTTTCTCAATCTCCAATCACCATTAGTGTATGAGGTGGTCCAGGGCTGCATGGAAACAAGCCTCACACAGTGTGGCCTCTAGTCTGTGTGCGTGCCTACATCCAGTATCCTTCTTTCTCAGTCTCTGATAAAATACTGCTGACAGATCAATACCATAGAGATAAAGATACTCTGATAGAATACTGCTGACAGATCAATACCATAGAGATAAAGATACTCTGATAGAATACTGCTGACAGATCAATACCATAGAGATAAAGATACTCTGATAGAATACTGCTGACAGATCAATACCATAGAGATAAAGATACTCTGATAGAATACTGCTGACAGATCAATACCATAGCGATAAAGATACTCTGATAGAATACTGCTGACAGATCAATACCATAGAGATAAAGATACTCTGATAGAATACTGCTGACAGATCAATACCATAGAGATAAAGATACTCTGATAGAATACTGCTGACAGATCAATACCATAGAGATAAAGATACTCTGATAGAATACTGCTGACAGATCAATACCATAGCGATAAAGATACTCTGATAGAATACTGCTGACAGATCAATACCATAGAGATAAAGATACTCTGATAGAATACTGCTGACAGATAAATACCATAGAGATAAAGATACTCTGATAGAATACTGCTGACAGATCAATACCAAAGCGATAAAGATACTCTGATAGAATACTGCTGACAGATCAATAACATAGAGATAAAGATACTCTGATAGAATACTGCTGACAGATCAATACCATAGAGATAAAGATACTCTGATAGAATACTGCTGACAGATCAATACCATAGAGATAAAGATACTCTGATAGAATACTGCTGACAGATCAATACCATAGAGATAAAGATACTCTGATAGAATACTGCTGACAGATCAATACCATAGAGATAAAGATACTCTGATAGAATACTGCTGACAGATCAATACCATAGAGATAAAGATACTCTGATAGAATACTGCTGACAGATCAATACCAAAGCGATAAAGATACTCTGATAGAATACTGCTGACAGATCAATACCATAGAGATAAAGATACTCTGATAGAATACTGCTGACAGATCAATACCATAGAGATAAAGATACTCTGATAGAATACTGCTGACAGATCAATACCATAGCGATAAAGATACTCTGATAGAATACTGCTGACAGATCAATACCATAGAGATAAAGATACTCTGATAGAATACTGCTGACAGATCAATACCATAGAGATAAAGATACTCTGATAGAATACTGCTGACAGATCAATACCATAGAGATAAAGATACTCTGATAGAATACTGCTGACAGATCAATACCATAGAGATAAAGATACTCTGATAGAATACTGCTGACAGATCAATACCATAGAGATAAAGATACTCTGATAGAATACTGCTGACAGATCAATACCATAGAGATAAAGATACTCTGATAGAATACTGCTGACAGATAAATACCATAGAGATAAAGATACTCTGATAGAATACTGCTGACAGATCAATAACATTGAGATAAAGTAAGGTGTTAGAGCAGGACTTTCGTTCCAGACCAGCACTAACACATTTCAACTGATGCAGCTACTAAATTAAAGTGTTAGAGCAGGACAGGAGCAGAAGCTTCTCTGGGGACAGAATTGAAGACCACTGCTCTATGGGAACCATAATCACAAATCTGCAAGAAATGACTTAAATATGATATCATCGATTTCTCCTATGCTATTTGTATTATTCATGGAACCTATGGCCCAGACAATTTGCCAGTCGAAGGAAATAACACCAATTTACCTAAAATCTAGTGACCACTTCATCTCATTATACGTGGACAGTGTTTTGCTAGACAATGTATCTCAATCGCTTCCAAACACACTGAAGATCATAGAGAAATTCAGCTTAATCTCAAATTATAAAATGAATCTAACCAAATCAGCCTATTGCCTCTCAAGACCCCAACGGAGGGCTCCATCTCTACTTATGGAATCCCAATCGTTTCCCCTTTAAAATATTTGGGAGTATATATATTTCCTTCCTTAGATAAAACTTTTACAGAATGCCCAAATCAACTCAATTTGACCTCAGTAGATGGACTAACATCCTTTAACCGTCAGAACACCTATTGTCAAAATGAATATATTGGGCTCATTTGAGTGGTAAGGGGTGACAGGTAGCCTAGTGGGTAGAGAGTTGGGCCAGTAACCATAAAGGTTGCTAGATCAAATCCCAGAGCTGACAAGGTAAAAATCTGTTGTTCTGCCCCTGAACAAGGCAGTTAACCCACTGATCCTAGGCTGTCACTGTAAATAAGAATTTGTTCTTAAAACCTGTTAAGGATATGGCAGACATACGCCCCCTTTGGAGAGATTGGGTACCCCTAGTAAACTGGAAAAAAAATCTGTCAAAAATTGCTAATATATGCAAATAAAAATTATTATTGGATAGAAAACACTCTAAAGATTCTAAAACCGTTGGAATTATGTCTGTAAGTATAGCAGAACTCACAGGGCAGGCATTCTTCCAAACTAGTTTTTGTGGCCATGAAAGTTGGAGCAACTTTGACGTCATGGCCCCCACCCTTCCCAACCAGTTATGATTCTGGGGACACTTTCTATCTCTTCCGCTAGATGTCCTCTTTCAGTAGAGCTTTGAATCGTTCAAATCCCGCGAGAATTGACCCTATGGGAGTGAAATTAGTGCGTGCCACGAGAGAATAGGCTGTGCGTATGGGCGCGAATTGGTCCCAGCCATTCCTTTGTTCCAGCACTCAAGAGAAGGGCAGACGATGGCCGATTGAATTGAAGTTTGTTTTGCGTGTCTAAAACATCATAAAGCTTGCTTCTGCACTTAGTTTGACCTGTTTAGTCGACATATAATATGTAATTTTGAAGTTTTGATGCGCAACTTTTCCGGACCAGAGGACGTTTTGGGTGCATTTCAGCTGATGTTATTAGCAGTAGCTAATACAAAGACGCAAGACTTGAAACCAAACAATGTATTGGGTAAGTATGAAGCCTTCCAGAACATTCTGAACGAAGACCATCGAAGGTAAGGGAATATTTATGCTTAAATCTGTGTTTCTGTTGACTCCAACATTACGTAGAAATGTAGCTTGGAACTGAGCGCTGTCTCAGCATATGGAATAGTGTGCGATTTCTGTAACGTTAAAAATAAATCTAACACAGCGGTTGCATAAAGAAGCAGTGTATCTTTCTAACTATATGTAGAACATGTATATTTAGTCAAAGTTTATGATGTCTATTTACGTTATCTTGCCGCGCTACATAGATTTCCTGCGGGCATTTTTGAGTAATTTCTGAACGTGAACTCACTGTAAATGGACATTTATGGATATAAATGGCATATTATTGAGAAAAAAAAATATGTACTGTGTAACATGTCATATTACTGTCATCTGATGAAGATTTTCAAAAGGTTAGTGAGCGATTTATTTTTTAATCCTGCGTTTGTTGATTGCATGTTTTGGCTATTCAAATGAGCTGTGTCTGGTGGTGGTTTTACATATATATGTGCTAAGTTTTTTCGCCGTAAAACATTTTAGAAATCTGACTTGCTGGCTAGATGAACAAGGTGTTTATCTTTCATTTGAGCTATTGGACTTGTTAATGTGTGGAGGTTAAATATTTTTAAGAATATTTTTGCGTTCCATGCGCCACCGTTTCAGCTGAACGTGGGAGGGTTGATTCCCAATTGGGAACCAGTATCGTAGACAGGTTAACTGACTTGCCTAGTTAAATAAAGGTAAAAACGATATTAAAAAAACATGCACATACACAGCCAACATCTCAAATGGTGACCCCATGGCCCCATAATAAATCAGTTGTTGACCTCTGACCCTGACAGTAACCTGATCCCCAGTGGTCAAACCTAGATCTCATCAACATGTCTGTTTTACAGGGATATAACCAAAGGAGGTTGGTGGCACCTTAATTGGGGAGGACGGGCTTGTGGTGATGGCTGGAGCAGAATGGATGGAAGGGCATCAAATACATCAAACACATGGGTCCCCAGATCTTCAAAAAGTTCTACAGCTGCACATCGAGAGCATCCTGACTGGTATGGCAACTGTTCGGCATTCGACCGCAAGGTGCTACAGAGGGTAGTGCTTACAGCCCAGTACAACACTGGGGTCAAGCTTCCTGCCTTCCAGAACCTATATACTAGGCGTGTCAGAGGAAGGCCCACAAAATCGTCAAAGACTCGTCACCCAAGTTATAGACTGTTCTTTCTGCTGGCGCACGGCAAACGGTACCGGAGTGCCAATGTAACGGATGTGAAACGGCTAGCTAGTTAGCGGTGGTGCGAGCTAAATAGAGTTTCAATCGGTGACGTCACTTGCTCTGAGACCTTGAAGTAGTGGTTCCCCACGGCTTTTGTGGAGCGATGGGTAACGATGCTTCGTGGGTGACTGTTGTTGATGTGTGCAGAGGGTCCCTGGTTTGCGCCCGGGTATGGGCGAGGGGACGGTCTAAAGGTCCAGGTCCAAAAGGCTCTTTAACAGCTTCAACGCCCGTCTTTGATTTTACACTGGCTGTTAATTATCTATGCATAGTCACTTTATCCCTACCTACATGTACAAATTACCCCCGCACATTGACTCGGTACCACCACCCCCTGTATATAGCCTCATTATTGTTATTTTATTGTGTTACTTTTAATATTTTCTACTTTCATTTATTTCTTAACTCTATTTTCTTAAATCTGCATTGTTGGTTAAGGGCTTGTAAGTAAGCATTTCACGGTTGTATTCTGTTGTTTTCAGCTCCGTTTCAGCTATCTCCCCTCAGCAGCCTCCACTGGATGTAACACTTCATCCTTTTTGAGACCCTGGTGAGGTGTGTGTGTGTGTGTGTGTGTGTGTGTGTGTGTGTGTGTGTGTGTGTGTGTGTGTGTGTATGTGTGTGTGTGTGTGTGTGGTGGTTACCCGTTACTATGATGTGTGATTTACTGTGAAGGTGTAATGTCGACCACACAAGTCCCTAACACAGGATGGCTGTCAGTCCCAGAGAATCTTGTTTCTCATGGTCTGAGAGTCTTTAGGTGCCTTTTGGTAAATTCCAAGCTGGCTGTCATGTGCCTTTTACTGAGGAGTGGCTTCCGTCTGGCCACTCTACCATAAAGGCTTGATTAGTAAAGTGCTGCAGAGATGGTTGTCCTTCTGGAAGGTTCTCCCATCTCCACAGAGAAACTCTGGAGCTCTGTCAGAGTGACCATCGGGATCTTGATCACCTCCCTGACCAATGGCCTTCTCCACCGATTGCTCAGTTTGGCCGGGTGGCCAGCTCTCAGAAGAGCCTTGATGATTCCAAACTTCTTCCATTTAAGAATGATGGAGGCCACTGTGTTCTTGGGGACCTTCAATGCTGCATACATTTTTTGGTACCCTTCACCAGATCTGTGCCTCGAAACAATCCTGTCTCGGAGCTCTACGAACAATTCCTTCAAGCTCATGTCTGTCAACTGTGGTACCTTATATAGACAGGTGTGTGCCTTTCCAAATCATGTGCCTTTTCAATTGAATTTTCCACACGTGGACTCCAATCAAGTTCATCTCGAGGATGATCAATGGAAACAGGATGCACCTGAACTCTATTTCAAGTCTCATAGGAAAGGGTCTGAATACTTACGTAAATAAGGTATCTGTTTATATTTGTAATACATTTGCAAAAAATTCTAAAAACCTGTTTTCCCTTCATCATCATGGGGTATTGTGTGTAGATATACAGTGCCTTCAGAAAGTATTCAAACCCCTTGACTTGTTGCACATACATTTAAAATGGATTAAACTGAGGTTTTGTGTCCTTAGTCTTCACACAATACCCCATAATGTCAAAGTAGAATTCTGTTTTTAGTCATTTTTACAATTGAGTTAAAAATGAATACCTGAAATGCCTTGAGTCAAGTATTCAACCCCTTTGTTGTGGCAAGTATAAATAAGTTCAGGAGTAAAAATGTGCTTAACAAGTCACATAATAATTTGCATGGACTCTGTGTGCAATAATGGTGTTTAACATGTACCCCACACATAAAATTAACTGTATGGTCCCTCAGTCGAGTAGTGAATTTCAAACACAGATTCAACCAGAAAGACCAGAGAGGTTTTCCAATGCCTCGCAACGAAGGTAAATGGGTAAATTGGTAAAAAAAAAAGGCAGGAAGGCTGTACAGAATAAAAATATTCCAAAACATGCATCTTGTTCGCAACAATGCATTAAAGTAATACGGCAGAACATTTGTCAAGGCAAGTAACTTTTGTCCTGAATACATAGTGTTATTATTGGTGAACAATATTAGGACCAAAGTGTAGTTTACATTGTTTAAGGGATATATCGGTGAAGGTCACCTCTACCAGGGCAATAAGAGATACCATACGTCTCTCTATACTCAGCCAAGGAGACGGAAGAATCATGTCTAAACCAATTTAGAATAGGGCAAAATGCTAGTGCCTGGAAATACAATTTATCGTTTGATACGGATAGTCCTAGGAATTTCCCTTTTTGTAAATGTGTTAATTTGATCCAGGATAGCTTAGCTTGCCAACACTAACTTCCCTGATTTATTTGATTTATATGTTTGGTTGTAGGCCCACCACTTTTAACAACAATTCTGAGTAGTCTGTATGTTTTGACACTTCCCGGGAACCACCAAGTCTGACAGCAAAGAAATCTCCAGTCCTTCCCAGCTCAAAGGTGTGCTTACTGCACCCTGTGTTGCGTGGTTACTTCTCGAAGTTGTAGCAGCTCAGCCATTGTTGGTGTGGCACTTCAGGGAGTCTTGGGTCATCGGATCACAGAATAATTCCCCTTGGTAGCCCCAATTGAGAGCCCAATCTTCTCAACACTTCTCTCTGAAGCTTTGGGATGTCAATGTAGTCAGTTGTAGTTTTCAATGCATAGACACTTCACCTTCGAGACTTGCTATTGTAGAGTCTTCTTTAGCTGAAAGATATAACAACATTTGGTGATTACTTTGTCTATAGAATTGTATTACTATCAGTGCAGAAATGTAGTGTGCAGAGCACCTAATGAAAATATAACAGCGATAACATGTATTATATTGTATTGAGCTCTAGTAAATGTAAATGTTTTAGTAATCACAATCTAGAGGACAACTCACACTTACATCATGTTGCCCTACACATTCTCCAAGGCTGGATGATGGTTACAAAGTTTGTAGTCAAGTGCTGCCAGTAGGGTTCCAGCCTCAGGCTGGAGAAGGGAAAGCAAACTGTCTACATGAGTATGTGATTCTGGAATGTCTCCAGCTCCGATTTTAGACCTAGATCAGGGTAGGCCTACTCCAGTCCTCGGGGGCCTGATTGGTATCATCCATCCCCCAGCCCTATAACTGTCACACCTGATTAAACTAATTGCATTCTAAACTGAAGACCATGATAAGTTGATTATTGGAGTCAAGCTAGCTGGGGCAAAAGTGTCACCAATCAAGCCCCCGAGGACTGGTCACAACTTGTAGACTTGTTTACGTGCTGCTGTGCAGTTTGTTGGTAACCTTACTTTGCTACCTGCCAACATTAAGTTTTTTACTTTTTAATTATGGATTTATATTTACATTTTATCCCTCGCTCAAATTTTTTCATTCAACTTTTTCACCCCGGATGCTTTATCTGGACGTGGTTCGTCAGGACCTCCAACAGCCAAAGCTAAGTAGTAACATTGACATTATGCCCTCTAATTGCAGTCACTGTACTCATAATACAGGAGAACGATCGCCTTATGGCGAGGATAGCTGTGCTGCAAGCCCAGCTTCAGACATAATCGTTAGTCAAGGGTGATTTAAGTGTAGGATAGGATGAAACAGCGTCTGTGCCATCAATAAGTACAGATAGTAGTATAAATCCCCTCGCAGTCCCTGCAGCAGAACAATTTTCTCATGGCTTCTGGAAGGAAATGCTGTAGGAATGCTCAACCGGTATCACTCATTCAGCCGACAGAAACTTTTAACCGGTTCTCCAAGGTTGAAAGTCAGGTCAGAGTCAAAAGCAGAGCCTTTTCTGGTCTTTCCTCCTCCAGTTACGGGGTCTGAGACGCTGAAGATTCGCACCATTAGCTCTGACAAATTGAAAACCCTAGTCATTGGCGACTCCATTACCTGCAGTATTAGACTTAAAACGAATCATCCAGCAATCATACACTGTTTACTAGGGGGCAGGGCTACCGATGTTAAGACTAATCTGAAGATTGTGCGGGCTAAAGCTAAAACTGGCGAGTGTAGAGAATACAGGGATATTGTTATCCACGTCGGCACCAACGTTGTTAGGATGAAACAGTCAGAGGTCACCAAGCGCAACATAGCTTCAGTGTGTAAATCAGCTAGAAAGATGTGTTGGCATCAAGTAATCCTCTCTGGCCCCCTCCCAGTTAGGGGGAGTGATGAGCTCTACAGCAGTCTCACAACTCAATCGCTGGTTGAAAACTGTTTTCTGCCCCTCCCAAAAGATAAAATTTGTAGATACAGTACCTTGCGAAAGTATTCGGCTCCCTTGAACTTTGCGACCTTTTGCCACATTTCAGGCTTCAAACATAAAGATATAAAACTGTATTTTTTTGTGAAGAATCAACAACAAGTGGGACACAATCATGAAGTGGAACGACATTTATTGGATATTTCAAACTTTTTTAACAAATCAAAAACTGAAAAATTGGGCGTGCAAAATTATTCAGCCCCCTTAAGTTAATACTTTGTAGCGCCACCTTTTGCTGCGATTACAGCTGTAAGTCGCTTGGGGTATGTCTCTATCAGTTTTGCACATCGAGAGACTGAATTTTTTTCCCATTCCTCCTTGCAAAACAGCTCGAGCTCAGTGAGGTTGGATGGAGAGCATTTGTGAACAGCAGTTTTCAGTTCTTTCCACAGATTCTCGATTGGATTCAGGTCTGGACTTTGACTTGGCCATTCTAACACCTGGACATGTTTATTTTTGAACCATTCCATTGTAGATTTTGCTTTATGTTTTGGATCATTGTCTTGTTGGAAGACAAATCTCTGTCCCAGTCTCAGGTCTTTTGCAGACTCCATCAGGTTTTCTTCCAGAATGGTCCTGTATTTGGCTCCATCCATCTTCCCATCAATTTTAACCATCTTTCCTGTCCCTGCTGAAGAAAAGCAGGCCCAAACCATGATGCTGCCACCACCATGTTTGACAGTGGGGATGGTGTGTTCAGCTGTGTTGCTTTTACGCCAAACATAACGTTTTGCATTGTTGCCAAAAAGTTCAATTTTGGTTTCATCTGACCAGAGCACCTTCTTCCACATGTTTGGTGTGTCTCCCAGGTGGCTTGTGGCAAACTTTAAACAACACTTTTTATGGATATCTTTAAGAAATGGCTTTCTTCTTGCCACTCTTCCATAAAGGCCAGATTTGTGCAATATACGACTTGATTGTTGTCCTATGGACAGAGTCTCCCACCTCAGCTGTAGATCTCTGCAGTTCATCCAGAGTGATCATGGGCCTCTTGGCTGCATCTCTGATCAGTCTTCTCCTTGTATGAGCTGAAAGTTTAGAGGGACGGCCAAGTCTTGGTAGATTTGCAGTGGTCTGATACTCCTTCCATTTCAATATTATCGCTTGCACAGTGCTCCTTGGGATGTTTAAAGCTTGGGAAATCTTTTTGTATCCAAATCCGGCTTTAAACTTCTTCACAACAGTATCTCGGACCTGCCTGGTGTGTTCCTTGTTCTTCAAGATGCTCTCTGCGCTTTTAACGGAAATGTGGCAAAAGGTCGCAAAGTTCAAGGGGGCCGAATACTTTCGCAAGGCACTGTAATTGGCCCTCTTTCTGGGACTCACCCACAAACGGGACCAAGACTGGCATTCTGAGGAGTGATGGACTCCATCCTAGCTGGAGGTGTGTTCTCATCTCATCTACGAACATAGACAGGGCTTTAACTCCTCTATGATATAGGGTGCAGTCCAGGCAGCAGGCTGTTAGCCAGTCTGCCAGCTTAGTGGAGTCTGCCACTAGCACAGTCAGTGTAGTCAGCTCAGATATCCCCATTGGGACCGTGTCTGTGCTTCGATCTTGGGTGGGCAAAACTAAACATGGCGGTGTTCGCTTTAGTAATCTCACTGGATTAAAGACCTCTTCCATTCCTGTCATTATTGAAAGAGATATTGATATCTCACATCTCAAAATAGGGCTACTCAATGTTAGATCCCTCACTACCAAGGCAGTTATAGTCAATTAACTAATCACTGATCATAATCTTGATGTGATTGGCCTGACTGAAACATGGCTTAAGCCTGATGAATTTACTGGGTTAAATGAGGCAATTACCTCCTGGTTACACTAGTGACTATATCCCCCAGGCATCCCTTAAAGGCAGAGGTGTTTTTAACATTCACAATATTTTTTTCTGTGGAATAAATATTGTGGATCTTAATGTTTTTCTTCATAATCCAGGACTATTGGACCACCATTTTATTACGTTTGCAATCGCAACAAATAATCTGCTCAGACCCCAACCAAAGATCATCAAAAGCCTGCTATAAATTCTCAGACAACCCAAAGATTCTTAGATGCCCTTCCAGACTCCCTCCACCTACCCAAGGACGTTAGAATACAAAAATCAGTTAACTAAACCACCTAACTGAGGAACTCAATTTGACCTTGCGTAATACCCTAGATGCAGTCGCACCCCTAAAAAAACAACATTTGCCATAAGAAACTAGCTCCCTGAAATACAGAAAATACCCGAGCTCTGAAGCAAGGTTCCAGAAAATAGGAATTTAAATGGTGCTACACCAAACTGGAAGTTTTCCGACTAGCTTGGAAAGACAGTACTGTGCAGTACTGAAGAGCCCTCACTGCTGCTCGATCATCCTGTTTTTCCAACTTAATTGAGGAAAAATAAGAACAATCCAAAATCTATTTTTGATACTGTCGCAAAGTTAACTAAAAGCACCATTCCCCAAGGGAGATTGGCTTTCACTTCAGCAGTGATAAATTCATGAACTTCTTTGAGGAAAAGATCATGATCATTAGAAAGCAAATGACAGACTCCTCTTTAAATCTGTGTATTCCTCCAAAGCTCAGTTGTTATGAGTCTGCACAACACTGCCAGAACCTAGGATAAAGGAAGACAGTTTTTTAATACTATATCTCTTGACACATTGATGAAAATAATCATGGTCTCTAAACCTTCAAGCTGCATACTGGACCCAATTCCAAGTAAACAACATGTGCTTGGCCCTCCTATGTTGAACATAATAAAGGTCTCTCTATCCACCGGATGTGTACCAAACTCACTAAAAGTGACAGTAATAAAGCCTCTCTTGAAAAAGCCAAACCGTGACCCAGAAAATATTAAAAAACTATCGGCCTATATCGAATCTCCCATTCTTTTAAAAAATGTGAGAGCTGTTACGCAGCAACTCACTGCCTTCCTGAAGAAAAACAATGTATACAAAACGCTTCAGTCTGGTTTTAGACCCCATCATAGCACTGAGACTGCACTTGTGAATGTGGTAAATTACCTTTTAATGGCGTTAGACTGAGGCTCTGCATCTGTCCTCATGCTCCTAGACCTTAGTGCTGCTTTTGATACCATCAATCACCACATTCTTTTGGAGAGATTGGAAACCCCAATTGGTCTGCAAGGACAAGTTCTGACCTGGTTTAGATCTTATATGTCGGAAAGATCTCAGTTTGTCTCTGTAGATGGTTTGTCCTCTGACAAATCAACTGTAAATGTTGGTGTTCCTCAAGGCTCCGTTTTAGGACCACTATTGTTTTCACTATAAATTTTACCTCTTGGTTATTTAATTCAGAAACATAATGTTAACTTTCACGGCTATGCGGATGACACACAGCTGTACATTTCGATGAAACACGGTGAAGCCCCAAAATTGCCCTGTGTTTCAGACATAAGGAAGTGGGTAGCGGCAAATGTTCTACTTTTAAACGCAGACAAAACAGAGTTCTAGGTCCCAAGAAAGAAGGAGAAGGAGATCTTCTGTTGAATCTGACAGTTAGTCTTGATGGTTGTACAGTCGTCTCAAATAAAACTGTGAAGGACCTCGGCGTTATTCTGGACCCTGATCTCTCTCTCTCCATCTATGTAACATTGCAAAAATCTGAAACTTTCTGTCCAAAAATGTTGCAGAAATATTAATCCATGCTTTTGTCATTTCAAAGTTAGACTACTGCATTGCTCTACTTTCCGGCTACCCAGATAAAGCGCTAAATAAACTTCAGTTTGCTAAACATGGCTGCTACAATCTTAACTTGAACCCAAAAATGTGATCATATTACTCCAGTGCTAGCCTCCCTACACTGGCTTCCTGTTAAGGCTAGGGCTGATTGTAAGGATTTATTGCTAACCTACAAAGCATTACATGGGCTTGCTCCTACCTATTTTCCGAATTAGTCCTGCCCTACATACCTACACGTACGCTATGGTAACAAGACGCAGGCCTCCTTACTGTTCATAGAATTTCTAAGCAAACCGCTGGAGGCAGGGCTTTCTCCTATAGAGCTCCATTTTACTATCCATGTGAGAGACGCAGACTCGGTCTCAACCTTTACGTCTTTATTGAAGACTCATCTCTTCAGTAGGTCCTATGATTGAGTGTAGTCTGTCCCAGGAGTGTGAAGGTGAACGGAAAGGCACTGGAGCAAAGAACCGCCCTTGCTGTCTCTACCTGCCGGTTCCCCAATCTCTACTGGGATTCTCTGCCTCAAACCCTATTACGGGGGCTGAGTCACTGGCTTACTGGTGCTCTTCCATGCTGTGCCTAGGAGGGGTATGTCACTTGAGTGTGTTAAGTCACTGACGTGTTCTTCCTGTCCAGGTTGGTGCCCCCCCTTGGGTTCGTGCCGTGGGGGAGATGTTTGTGGGCTATACTCCTTGTCTCAGGATAGTAAGTTGGTGGTTGAAGATATCCTTCTAATGGTATGGGGGCTGCGCTTTGGCAAGGTGGGTGGGGTTATATCCTGCCTGTTTGGCCCTGTCCGGGGGTATCGTCGGACAGGGCCACAGTGTCTCCCGACCCCTCCTGTCTCAGCCTCCTGTATTTATGCTGCAATATTTTATGTGTCGGGGGGTTAAGGTCCGTCTGTTATATCTGGATAATTTCTCCTATCTTATCCAGTGTCCTAAGTATGCTTTCTCTAATTCTCTCTCTCTCTCTCTCTCGGAGGAGGACCTGAGCACTAGGACCATGCCTGAGGACTATCTGGCCTGATGACTCCTTGCTGTCCCCAGTCCACCTGGTCGTGTTGCTGCTCCAGTTTGAACTATTCTGCCTGTGGCTATGGAACCCTGACCTGTTCACCAGACGTGCTACCGTGTCCCAGACCTGCTGTTTTCAACTCTCTAGAGACAGCAGGAGCGGTAGAGATACTCTGTAAACTGTAAACTGACATTTACTCCTGAGGTACTGACCTGTTGCACCCTATACAACCATTGTGATTGTTATTATTTGACCCTGCTGGTCATCTATGAACATTTGAACATCTTGGCCATGTTCTGTTTTAGTTTCCACCTGGCACAGCCAGAAGAGGCCACCCCTTGTAGCCTGGTTCCTCTCTAGGTTTCTTCCTAAGTTCTGGCCTGTCTAGGGAGTTTTTCAGAGCCAACGTGTTTCTACACCTGCATTTCTTTGCTGTTTGGGGTTTTAGGCTGGGTTTCTGTACAGCACTTTGTGACATCAGCTGATGTAAGAAGGCCTTTATAAATACATTTGATTGATTGAGTTTGGAGTTGACCATCCTAGACCTAGATCAGAGATAAAACTAACTCAATTTAGAATGCTGTGTTGTGCTGCAGCTGACTAAAGACAGAGCATTCAGATCAAGAACACGGAATATGCAGTTAAGAACATTTACACGATAACACTTTATGCAACTTTGCAGTATTTTATTATTTTGTGTATTTATTTTTTTACATTATTAGCCCAGAACATTTTCTGTGTTATTACATACAGCCAGAAATAACTTTTGGATATCAGAGTGGCGGTAACTCACCAGCATTTAAAAAAAAATGTAACCTTTATTTAACCAGGTAGGTTAGTTGAGAACAAGTTCTCATTTGCAACTGCGACCTGGCCACGATAAAGCAAAGCAGTTCGACACATACAACACAGAGTTACACATGGAATAAACAAACATACAATCAATAATACAGTAGGAAAATCTATATGTGGAAATGAGGTAGGATAAGAGAGGTAAGGCAATAAATAGGCCAGGGTGGCGAAGTAATTACATTATAGCAATTAAACACTGGAATGGTAGGATATGCAGAAGATGAATGTGCAAGTAGACATACTGTGGTGCAAAGGAGCAAGATAAATAAATAAATACAGTATGGGGATGAGATAGATTGGATGGGCAATTTACAGATGAGCTATGTACAGGTGCAGTAATCTGTGAGCTGCTCTGACAGCTGGTGCTTAAAGGTAGTGAGGGAGGTAAGAGTCTCCAACTTCAGAGATGTTTGCAGTTCGTTCCAGTCATTGGCAGCAGAGAACTGGAAGGAGAGGCGGCCAAAGGAAGAATTGGCTTTGGGGGTGACCAGTGAGATGTACCTGCTGGAGTGCGTGCTACGGGTGGGTGCTGCTATGGTGACCAGTGAGCTGAGATAAGGTGGGGCTTTACCTAGCAGAGACTTGTAGATTACCTGGAGCCAGTGGGTTTGACGACGAGTATGAAGCGAGGGCCAGCCAACGAGAGCATACAGATCGCAGTGGTGGGTAGTATATGGGGCTTTGGTGACATAACGGATGGCACTGTGATAGACTGCATCCAATTTGTTGAGTAGAGTGTTGGAGGCTATTTTGTAAATGACATCGCCGATGTAGTGGGCCAGTCTCCACATAACCTGTACAAAAGTGACCTCACGTCCCAATGCCCATACACAGACTAAACCTAGTCTCACACTGGGAGACCAGAAGAACGAGGGCGCCCTCTGGGGGTCACTAGTCTGAAATGCATTAATGGTAATGAACTGGCCTATTGTTTTATAAGGATTGGATTGTTATTTTAAAATGAAGTTTTCCTCAACTCTAAAAGTGCTCTACATTATACAGAGGTAACCCATCCATCACCATATCCATATGGCTACAACAGAGCAACAAGCTGCACTGCTAGACTCAATCTCAATGCCATACATGATGATAGGGATATGTATTTAGCTAATTATAAGGACCCCCCTATGGTGGGTGACAGTATAGATGTGTACAGTGATGATAGACTTATGTATGCTACTGAGCCACCCAGTTGCTTTTGACTGCTGTACAATAATGTCAAGCTAATTCAACTGTAGTGACTCTCTAGCCTCATACAACCCTCCTAAAATCTTGTGAGGTTACATTCTGTTTCGCTACACGAGAGCACAGTGGTCAGGATGGTCTTGGATCAGGCTAGTTTAGCTATCATTCCACTCATTTCCACTGCTGTCATGCTAAACATCTGACTGAAAAATCAATGAATGTGAGCTTTGAAGTACAGATTGTTTGCTCAGTCTCCGTCTGACATAGTAATACAGATATGGTACGTCACAAGCCCCTCCACACACACACACACACACACACACAAACACACATTTACAAACAAGACGTGGGTGTAAAGAGGGGTCAGGGGGTTGGTGTGGACAAGGGCAGACAAACTGATACAGTATAGACAGGCACTAGCCTTTTGGGGGCCCTAAGCGTGATTTGGTTGAGGACCCCCCCACCTCGCGGCAAAACATTTTAGTGTCCCTCCTCTTGATGGTGATTAACATTCTTTAAATTAAAGTTCCTATTCTTCAGTTTTATATATTTTGTCAAAGTGCAGAGAAAATGTGGCAATTTGATAACAAAAGCATTGCCATTTGACTCACTTTGCCATTGAGCAGAGAGGAAAAATGTGTTTTACAGCTAATTTCCTGAAATTCTACCCATTTTTCCATTTGTAGGAGAGACATTTTTTCAGTTTTAAAGCAAATTTTTACAAATTCTACACATTTTAACATGACTTATGTCATGTTAATATTATACTGTATCTGAGCGACAAAATCAATGAGTGCCCCCTAACAAAATCAATGAGTGCCCCCTGGAGGTCAGCTGGCTAGACAAAAAAATGATAAAAAAATGTGCCACAATCATGGCTAATTGTCAGCTAATTGATTGACTGGTATAAAAAGAGAAACAATTCTGATGCACAACCAAATTCGAAATTGCACCTGGAGTATTCTACTATTCTTACTTTCAACAGTAAGTTGAGACCCTGACTTGAGTTCCTTTTTGGGGTCCCTAAGTGACCTTATGCCCTGAATACAGATGCACAGTAAATGTAGACAGAGTTGGGGGGTAGTGAACTACATGTTGTTCAGCTAGCAATTTAACTACAGCAGCAGTCAAAAGTTGACACACCTACTCATTCAAGGGGTTCTTATTTTTTTTACTATTTTCAACATTGTAGAATAATAATAAAGACATCAAAACACATATCAACTAGTAACCAAAAAAGTGTTATACAAATCAACATTTATTTTATATTTGAGATTCTTCAAAGTTGCCACCCTTTGCCTTGATGACACCTGTACACACTCTTGGCATTCACTCAACCAGCTTCATGAGGAATGCTTTTCCAAAACAGTCTTGAAGGAGTTCCCACATATGTGACTCACCACCTGGATTCAGTCTTATGTATCAAAATGTGAAATGGTGTTTTTTACATTGGATAAAATAGACTCAGAGCTACAAAATGGTATATCATACACTGCATTTGTGGGACAATGGGAAAGTAATTCTGCTTTAAAAATCACCTTTGAATGTTTTGATATCTAGTGAAGAGGTCTTCTTTGTCTACACCCATTCAGCATCGTTCACACCCTCTTAAGCTTTAGCCCCACCCATCTCGTTACCTCTGGATAACATGAAAACAGCCTAACCAGCTCTGCTGGCAACAATTTCATTACGCTTTTTTTGCAAACAACGGCCATATTCAACGGGTGTTGTACACACGTCATGTAACGTTAGCTATCGAGACAGCCAGCTAACATTAGGCTCTAATTAGAAAAGCAAACAGCTCTGGGAAATGAATAATAACGCCAGCTAGGGAGCCAGCCAGCTAACGTTAGCTAACTAGTTAACAGTACACTCTAGCTTGAAATGAAACCACTTTCTGTCAAAATTAGAAACTTGTAATATCTGAAATTGTAGCTAGCTAACGCTAGACAATATTACCTGTATACGTCATCATGCATGATGGACCCGTCTCCCTGTCAGGAATGCCATACAACGGTTGCCCTTAGTTTGAAGATGTAATCTGGAGACAGGTGTTTTCTCCATCTCTTTAGCTATCATACTCTAATTCCAATGATTTCAAAACTTCATCCTCCAGAAAGTGGAGAGCAGCACTTATGCAGCTCCACTATACAATAAACGTTTTAAAAAGCTGCATTGACAGGATTACCAACACAGACTGGTGTTAATTTAATCTGGTAACAATTAAACATAGTTTGTGGATTAGATGAATAACAGTAATCAGATTAATGAAAGTAAAGTCAAAAGGGAGTACAGGAGGAGGCTGAGCACGCACCCTTGTGAGGCCCCAGTGTTGAGGATCAGCGAAGTGGAGATGTTGTTTCGTATCTTCACCACCTGACGGCAGCCCTTCAGGAAGTCCAGGACTGAGTTTAGACCCAGGGCCTCAAGCTTAATGATGAGCTTGAAGGGTACTATGGTGTTGAATGCTGAGCTTTAGTCAATGAACAGCATTCTTACATAGGTATTCCTCTTGTCCAGATAGGATAGGGCAGTGTGATGGCGATTGCAGGGTGCGTTCTCAGCCCTCTGGTGTACTACCTGTTCACCCATGATTGCGTGGCCATGCACGCCTCCAACTCAATCATCAAGTTTGCAGATAACACAACAGTAGTGGGCTTGATTACCAACAACGACAAGACAGCCTACAGAGAGGAGGTGAGGGCACTTGGAGTGTGGTGTCAGGAAAATAACCTCACACTCAATGTCAACAAAACAAAGGAGATGATCGTGGACTTCAGGAAACAACAGAGGGGGGCACCCCCCTATCCACATAAACTGGGAAGTAGTGGATAAGGTGGAAAGTTTTAAGTTCCTTGGCATACACATCACAGACAAACTGAAATGGTCCACACAGACAGTATGGTGAAGAAGGCGGCACAGTGCCTCCTCAACCTGAATATTTTGATTTTTTTAAAGGGGTGGATCAGCGTAATATTGCGGAAAGAATTGTCAGCATCATATTGAACCCCTAATATATTTTTTTTGGTAAATATATATATCCATATATATACACACATATCTATATAGATATACATACTTTTTTTTTTTGAATTTACCTTTATTATTCCCCGCAAACCCTACCACCCATCCCTCAATTGGAGTAAACTAATAAACAATCTATTTTACAATAGTTCTATTTTGTTTGTTTTTAGTCCTTCCTCTATTTCTGATGTCCATCCAGTTTGATTTATATTTGTAACTGTGCTATTTCACAACATTTCTGAACCTATATACATTTTACAGACCCCGTATTGGTTATCTTGTTATTAGTCCCACCCTTCAGCTCCATTCAACCCCTCACATTGATCTCTCAACATCCTCCATTTTGGATTTCTATTTGCCATATATTTTCAACTGTGCTGTGATGCTTCACAAAAGTACTGAACCTTTATTCTCATAGCTTCTACAGATTGTAAATTAAAAATATTATATTATTGATTGATTGACTATGGCTTTTCAAATCACCCAGTATTGCTATCTGCAGCGTTAGTTCTAGGCAAATGTTGCAATTCTTCAGCCATGCCTGGACCTGTGACCAAAAACGAGTTACACATGGACAATACCAAAATAAATGATCTAATGACTCTGCCTCCTCACAGCAGAATCTGCAGAGCTGGAAAAGATTGTATCCCCATATACAGTGGGGAGAACAAGTATTTGATAACCTGCAAAATCGTCAGTGTTTCCTACTTACAAAGCATGTAGAGGTCTGTAATTTTTATCATAGGTACACTTCAACTGTGAGAGACGGAATCTAAAACAAAAATCCAGAAAATCACATTGTATGATTTTTAAGTAATTAATTTGCATTTTATTGCATGACGTAAGTATTTGATCACCTACCAACCAGTAAGAATTTCGGCTCTCACAGACCTGTTAGTTTTTCTTTAAGAAGGCCTCCTGTTCTCCACTCATTACCTGTATTAACTGCACCTGTTTGAACTCGTTACCTGTATAAAAGACACCTGTCCACACACTCAATCAAACAGACTCCAACCTCTCCACAATGGCCAAGACCAGAGAGCTGTGTAAGGACATCAGGGATAAAATTGTAGACCTGCACAAGGCTGGGATGGGCTACAGGACAATAGGCAAGCAGCTTGGTGAGAAGGCAACAACTGTTGGCGCATTTATTAGAAAATGGAAGAAGTTCAAGATGACGGTCAATCAACCTCGGTCTGGGGCTCCATGCAAGATCTCACCTCGTGGGGCATCAATGATCATGAGGAAGGTGAGGGATCAGCCCAGAACTACACGGCAAGACCTGGTCAATGACCTGAAGAGAGCTGGGACCACAGTCTCAAAGAAAACCATTAGTAACAAACTACGCTGTCATGGATTAAAATCCTGTAGCTCACGCAAGGTCCCCCTGCTCAAGCCAGCGCATGTCCAGGCCCGTCTGAAGTTTGCCAATGACCATCTGGATGATCCAGAGGAGGAATGGGAGAAGGTCATGTGGTCCGATGAGACAAAAATAGAGCTTTTTGGTCTAAACACTCGCCGTGTTTGGAGAAAGAAGAAGGATGAGTACAACCCCAAGAACACCATCCCAACCGTGAAGCATGGAGGTGGAAACATCATTCTTTGGGGATGCTTTTCTGCTAAGGGGACAGGACGACTGCACCGTATTGAGGGGAGGATGGATGGGGCCATGTATCGCGAGATCTTGGCCAACAACCTCCTTCCCTCAGTAAGAGCATTGAAGATGGGTCGTGGCTGGGTCTTCCAGCATGACAACGACCCGAAACACACAGCCAGAGCAACTAAGGAGTGGCTCCGTGAGAAGCATCTCAAGGTCCTGGAGTGGCCTAGCCAGTCTCCAGACCTGAACCCAATAGAAAATCTTTGGAGGGAGCTGAAAGTCCTTATTGCCCAGCGACAGCCCCAAAATCTGAATTATCTGGAGAAGGTCTGTATGGAGGAGTGGGCCAAAATCCCTGCTGCATTGTGTACAAACCTGGTCAAGAACTACAGGAAACGAATGATCTCTGTAATTGCAAACAAAGGTTTCTATACCAAATATTAGGTTATTTCTAATGTATCAAATACTTATGTCATGCAATAAAATGCAAATTAATTACTTAAAAATCATACAATGTGATTTTCTGGATTAGATTCCGTCTCTCACAGTTGAAGTGTACCTATGATACAAATTACAGACCTCTACATGCTTTGTAAGTAGGAAAACCTGCAAAATCGGCAGTGTATCAAATACTTGTTCTCCCCACTGTATATATACAATGAGTCTACAACCCACACAAGTGGCTCAGGTAGTGCAGCTCATCCAGGATGGCACATCAATGCGAGATGTGGCAAGAAGGTTTGCTGTGTCTGTCAGCGTAGTGTCCAGAGCATGGAGGCGCTACCAGGAGACAGGCCAGTACATCAGGAGACGTGAAGGAGGCCGTAGGAGGTCAACAACCCAGCAGCAGGACCGCTACCTCCGCCTTTGTGCAAGGAGGAGCACTGCCAGAGCCCTGCAAAATGACCTCCAGCAGGCCACAAATGTGCATGTGTCTGCTCAAACGGTCAGAAACAGACTCCATGTGGGTGGTATGAGGGCCCGACGTCCACAGGTGGGGGTTGTGCTTACAGCCCAACACCGTGCAGGACGTTTGGCATTTGCCAGAGAACACCAAGACTGGCAAATTCGCCACTGGCGCCTTGTGCTCTCCACAGATGAAAGCAGGTTCACACTGAGCACATGTGACAGACATGACAGTCTGGAGACGCAGTGGAGAACGTTCTGCTGCCTGCAACATCCTCCAGCATGACCGGTTTGGCGGTGGGTCAGTCATGGTGTGGGTCTGCATTTCTTTGGGGGGCCGCACAGCCCTCCATGTGCTCGCCAGAGGTAGCCTGACTGCCATTAGGTACCGCGATGAGATCCTCAGACCCCTTGTTAGACCATATGCTGATGTGGTTGGCCCAGGGTTCCTCCTAATGCAAGCCAACCTCATGTGGCCGGAGTGTGTCAGCAGTTCCTGCAAGAGGAAGGCATTGATGCTATGGACTGGCCCGCCCGTTCCCCAGACCTGAATCCAATTGAGCACATCTGGGACATCATGTCTCGCTCCATCCACCACAGACTGTCCAGGAGTTGGCGGATGCTTTAGTCCAGGTCTGGGAGATCCCTCAGGAGACCATCCGCCACCTCATCAGGAGCATGCCCAGGCGTTGTAGGGAGGTCATAGAGGCACATGGAGGCCACACACACTACTGAGCCTCATTTTGACTTGTTTTAAGGACATTACATCAAAGTTGGATCAGCCTGTAGTGTGGTTATCCACTTTAATTTTGAGTGTGACTCCAAATCCAGACCTCCATGGGTTGATACATTTAATTTCCATTGATCATTTTTGTGTGATTTTGTTGTCAGCACATTCAACTATGTAAAGAAAAAAGTATTTAATAAGAATATTTCATTCATTCAGATCTAGGATGTGTTATTTTACTGTTCCCTTTATTTTTTTGAGCAGTGTATATAACATTCTATTAGTTGCAAGAATTATGTATATTAATTTAAATAGAAAAATGTGAAGATTTGTGTATCAATTCATAAACCATGTGCCATGGAATGGGTACATCAAAAATCTCTTCACAACTATTTTGCAATTTATATGGCACAGCTGTCAGTTTTTTGGTCCTTAAACCAATTTAATTTATGTTCTTATTTATCACACTTTTCTTGAACCATGTATGTTCTTTAATACAGGGCCGACATACAAGTTCCTTATACGTTTTCCCCGTTATACTTGCTTCTTCCATTTTTATGGTAATGCTGCAATTAGTTGGTTGTAATTTTGGGAAGAGCAAAAATTACAACAACAAAAAAGATTATGCCCTCAACCGCAAGGCTCTCCAGAGGGTAGTGAGGTCTGTACAATGCATCACCGGGGGGCAAACTACCTGCCCTCCAGGACACCTACACCACCCGATGTCACAGGAAGGCCAAAAAGATCATCAGGCACAACCACCCGAGCCACTACCTGTTCACCCCGCTATCATCCAGAAGGCGAGGTCAGTACAGGTGCATCAAAGCTGCAACCGAGAGACTGAAAAACAGCTTCTATCTCAAGGCCATCAGACTGTTAAACAGTAATCACTAACTCAGAGGCTACTGCCTACACACAGACTCAAATCATTGGCCACTTTAATAAATGGATCACTAGTCACTTTAAATAATGCCACTAACAATGTTTACATATATTACTCATCTCATATGTATATATTGTAACTTATACCATCTATTGCATTTTGCCTATGTCGCTCGGCCATCGATCATCCATATATTTAACTGTACATACATATTCTTATTCCATCCCTTTAGATTTGCGTGTACTATGTAGTTGTTGTGTTATTGTTAGATTACTTGTTAGATATTACAGCACTATCAAAACTAGAAGCACAAGCATTTCACTACACTCGCATTAACATCTGCTAACCATGTATATGTGACCAATACAATTTTATTATCTTAAGGGTAGATTTAGTATAGCTTAATTTCTTCCAAGTGTGAAGTAATTAGTAGATTCATAAATAATATTTTCAGAGTAGCTTCCCAACACTGAATGTAAAAAAGGCTTAATTTGGTAACCTCACGTTACCTGGGGTAATACAGTTCAAGCAGGCATTCACTGTCTCTTCGCATGACCTTCACCTCTGGTTCTCTCTCCATTCCTCTTTTTCAAGGATCAAAAATGTATGTTTTTTTCTGTTTGTTTTGTTGTTTGTTCTGTTGGAAAAAAGCCAGACATTCCATCACTCAACAGGGTGCAGCGGTCTAAGGCACTGCACCTCAGTATCACAAACGGCTGTGATTGGCAGTCCCATAGGGCGGCGCACAATTGTCCCAGCATCGTCCGGGGTACGCAGTCATTGTAAATAAGAATTTATTCTTAACTGACTTGCCTAGTTAAAGAAAAGGTTAAAAGAATTATGGTAAATAACGGAGACAAATACGCACACAAACACAACTCTCAAGACCAGCCCAAACCAGATACCCGTTGATCATAGTTAAGGACTCACTGTTCTCTCAAGGAAAACAAACACGCTCTCACACACGTACACACAGAGTAGTCCAGCCAGATGAACCCCGTTAGTCGTTATCTCAGTGGGGGCGGAGTTAAACTATCACTACCTGTATGCTGTGAGGGTGTATGACATAAGTGTTAAACTAGAGGGGTATATACAGGACAGGGTCTGGGGTTGCACTTTAGAGGAGCCAGCAGACCCATACTTACTCATAACCGAATGGACTGACGGACTGACCTCACCATGAGGGTCGTCAATATTGTACGTATGACTGTAGAAAAGTAGAAAAAATATATTTAGCTATTACAGATGTAGGATCTTCACTTGATCAGCCTGTTGCAGGAAAACGTTCCTGTAATGCAGGAAATGTAAAGGTTTAAAAAGGCTTCTGAAGTTAATTTACACTGACATTTCAAACTTGATTTTCCCTTACGAAAAATGCATCAAGGTCTACAACATTAATATAATATAATTAATATAACCCACACAATGCCTGTTTCTGCAGCATTGTTGAGGCAAATGTGTCTGTCTGTATGTGTCTGTCTATCATAAGTTTAACTTGGTGTTATCATGCATCTGATAATCAAATAATATTTTGTGTGATCTACTGCTACAGGTAAAAATTTTGTAGGTCTAATATTTCTATTTGATACGTATGGTGATTTCTATCACATTCGCCATGTTAAGATGCGTACTTGACTTTGTTTGTCTGTCCCTCTGTTTCAGGGTCCAGACCCATCTCTGGCATACCGTCCTATCTTAGACCTGGAGCAGAAAGACAAGGACAAGACAGAATACAGGAATTTTGAGGTCAGCAAATTAGTATGATTATTTACCTTGGTTGCAACATAATATTACTGTTTTAAGGCTGGTAATCACAATACATCTGTAATGTGTGTATGTAACAGAGCGGGAGTCTGATTGATCGTGTGTATAACACATACAAGCTGATGCACACCAACCAGACCCTGGACTTTGTCAAGCAGAAGGTGAGTCTGTCAAGACAGGTTCAGCGCAAATGCAAACTGTGTGTGTCAGGAGAGCAGGCTACACCAACCTGTAATGTTTAACAAGGAGTGTAACTGTGACTGTTAACATTTAAGATGTTATGTAATATTGTCTAATGTTGCAGATAACATGAAAATACCACTCATTAACCTTCCCCACTCCTCCTCTCCTCTGCAGCACTCTGAGTGGTCAGGTTGTGGGCATGCCCAGATGGAGGTGATGGAAGCCGTCATATCGCTGGACCAGCTTGTTGATGAGTCCGACCCCGATGTCGACTTCCCCAACTCATACCACGCCTTTCAGACCGCTGAGGGCATCCGCAGGGAACACCCCCACAAAGGCAAACACACGCACACACACACACACACACACACACACAAGTACGCATGCACACATGGTTCACAACTCCTATCCTTATCTCTCGTCCCTCTCCAGACTGGTTCCAGTTGGTGGGGCTGATCCATGACATTGGGAAGATCATGGCTCTGTCAGGGGAACCCCAGGTGAATGCCTCTCGATGTTACCCTGATACAGGTTGTGATGCTAGGCTACGCTAACAGCAGTGGTAAAATGGCTTGTAATGTTAGGCAACGCTAGGCTAACTGCACTGTGTTCCTGTCCTGCAGTGGGCTGTAGTGGGGGACACATTCCCAGTGGGGTGCAGGTTCCAGAATGGCATTGTGTTTCGAGGCAGTACCTTTGTGGACAACCCCGATGACAAAAACCCTGCTTACAAGTACTGTTACACTTCTCTTTTTACCAATCTAATAAAAAAAGTCTTATCAAACCCCATCATTCACTGCACAACATGCCGGCTACAAGCCAGCCTGGAGAAGTGTTTACATTATGCCATTTAGCAGACACGTATATACAGAAAGTTAATGTGCCATCTTATATACTTAATTTAGATGATAACCTCTTCTTCACCTCATCACCTCTCCCACTCTAGTTCTGAGTGTGGGATCTATAAGCCAAACTGTGGGCTGGACAATGTGCTCATGTCCTGGGGCCATGATGGTGAGTAACACATAAACATACACACAGTCACCACTGTAAGGCACATGGGCCTGCACAGTAACACTACTGAACTGCTGTCTGTGTTGTTTGTTCCAGAGTATCTCTACAGGGTCATGAAGTTCAACAAGTGCACCATCCCAGAAGAGGTGAGAATTGGGGTCTATGGTTCTACATTAGCAAAGAGAATACAGGTTTACAAAAACCCAGTGGTTCTAGTTTAAGACTGCTGCTCAGTGTTAACTCACCTAAGTCTTCACTCCTCTGTTCTCCCTCTAGGGTCTGTATATGATCCGATTCCATTCCTTCTACCCCTGGCACTCCCATGGAGACTACATGCACCTCTGTGATGACAAGGACATGCGCATGATTCCCTGGGTTCGCGAGTTCAAGTACGTCTCAACACACACACGCTGAAATATATTTTCTCTACCCTCTCTGCAGTCAGTTTGACCTCAAACATTTGACCCCTACAGTAAGTTTGACCTCTACACCAAGACCACTGAGCTGCCTGACATAGAGAAGTTGAAGCCATACTACCAGTCTCTCATCGACAAGTACTGTCCTGGGGTACTGAAGTGGTGACAAACACAGACAGATGGGGCAGCCACACATACCCCCACCTCAAATGTTTCATAAATCAATTAACTATCACAATTCATTTCTTTCCCACCCTCTCTCACCTTCATAGAGATCATATCCAGCAGCAACACCAAGGCATCTCCTCAGATATGGGTAACACTATTAGCTTTATCTTCAACAGACCTGGATAACCTTTACCATGTTGTTGTCATCTGTAAGTCAACTACATTATATTCTAATGACAGAACATCCTAAAAGTGTTGTTTGTTGCTTAGAATGCTGATTACATTTCATATGGTTAATAATGAAGAACCAAATGGATACATTTCCTATCTTTATTATAAATGATACAAAAACATTAACATTTTCCATTCATGGATGTGATGTTTTTTCAAACGTGGAAAGACGCTTGGCAGGAAAGTGCAGAATTGGTGATTCAGTACATTATATCTGGCAGCTAAGCAAAGGACCACAGTGGCAAACCAAACACCCTTTAACACACACACACACACACACACACACACACACACACACACACACACACACACACACACACAATGACAAGGAAACTGACAAAAAAAATGATTTTCTCTTGATTGGAATAATACTACAGATAATTGGAAAACTGTCTATTCATTTCAAATAAAGTGATTGTCAAATGTAGAATAAAGCATCAACAAAATTCTTTGGTTAGAAGGTTATTGTTGGCGAAAGGCAGACAAGTAGTCAAGACAGGCAGCTTTCTCTTGAGCACTTGGACACAGAGACTGTTAGTGGAAGGGAGGGCTACCAAATCCCGTGTTTAGGGGTCAGGAGAAACTCGTTATTTCTTGAGACAGTCAGTCAACACTCCCCTCTTCTTCTCCGTCCTCTTCTTCTTCCAGTTCATCTCTTACATCGTTCTCTTCTCTTTCACTCTCCTCGTCTTCCCCCCTTCGCTCATCCTCTTCTGTATCAACCTCCTCCCGATCCTCCTCCTGTCTTTGTCCTAGACCATCTTTGTCGTTGGAATTGGCCTCCTTAGCATCAGGGTGGTGGGGTGGAGCTGTGGGTTTTGGTTCAGCCTTGGCTGCAGTAGGTTTGGTCTTGAGTGTAATTTCCAGCTGCAATCCCCGGAGCAGACAGAGGGTGACACTGCAGAAGAGGAGGCTCCAGAGCAGCAGGGGTGCAGATACACCCCTCACCTGAGAGCGCACCCACTTCACCACCTGGGGCACAGCTGCCTCAGACACACGCCGAGGGAGGGACTTATCCTACACACACGGGTCAGACACAAGGACATACAGGACTCACACACTTAGTGCTTGCTGAGAACTACAGGTAGTTCGTTAGTGCATTTGTAAAGTATTGACTTTTTGCACATGCTGTTATGTTTATCCTAAAATGGATTAAATAAAAATCCTCAATCTACACACAATACCCCATAATAAAGTGAAAACCGGTTTTTAAAGAATAAAAACGTAAACTTATTTACATAAGTGTTCAGACGCTTCACTATGAGATTTTTAAAAATGTGCTCCGGTGCCTCCTGTTTCCATTGATCACACTTGAGATGTTTCTACAACTTGATTGAAGTCCACAGGTGGAGAATTCAATTGACTGGATAATTTGAAAAGGTACAGAACTGTCTATATAAAATGTCCCACAGTTGACAGTGCATGTCGGAGCAAAAACCAAGCCATGAGGTCAAAGGAATTGTCCGTAGAGCTCCGAGACAGGATTGTGTAGGGACAAATCTGGGCAAGGGTACCAAAACATTTCTGCAGCATTGAAGGTCCTCAAGAACACAGCGGCCTCCATCATTCTTAAATGGAAGAAGTTTGTAAGTACCAAGACTCTCACTAGAGCTGGCCACCCGACCAAACTGAGCAATCGGGGGAGAAGAGCCTTGGTCAGGGAGGTAACCAAGAACCCGATGGTCACTGACAAAGATGGAAGAACCTTCCAGAAGGACAACCATCTCTGCAGCACTCCACCAATCAGGCCTTTATGGTAAAGTTGCCAGACGGAAGCCACTCCGCAGTAAAAGGCACATGACAGTCTGCTTGGAGCATGCCACAAGACTCTCTGGTCTGATGAAACCAAGATTGAACTATTTGGCCTGAATGCCGAGCGTTACGTCTGAAGGAATCCTGGCACCATCCCTACGGTGAAGTATGGTGGTGGCAGCATCATGCTGTGGGGATGTTTTTCAGCGAAAGGGAATGGGAGACTAGTCAGTATCAAGGGAAAGATGAACGGAGCAAAGTACAGAGAGATCCTTGATGAAGAGCACTCCGGAGTGTTCAGGACCTCAGACTGGGGCGAAGGTTCACCTTCAACAGGACAATGACCCTAAGCACATAGCCAAGCCAAGCCAATGCAGGAGTGGCTTCAGGACAAGTCTCTGAACGTCCTTGAGTGGCTCAGCCAGAGCCCAGACTTGAACACAATCTAACATTTCTGGAGAGACCTTCAACAAAGTATTGAGTAAAGGCTCTGAATACTTATGTAAAATGTGATATTATTTTTTCTTTTAATAAAATGTGCAAAAAAAAATCCCCAAATCTTTTATCCCCGTAACTAGGGATGCACAATAGATTGGGTAAACATATCGGAATCGGCCGATATTAGCTAAAAATGCCGGCATCGGCCCGATGTCTAGTTTAACGCCGATGTGCAAAACCAATGTCAAAGCTGACCTACATACCTATATAACGTAGGTAGATGACCTACATACCTATATAACGTAGGTAGATGAGGTACATACCAATATAACGTAGGTAGATGAGGTACATACCAATATAACGTAGGTAGATGAGGTACATACCAATATAACGTAGGTAGATGAGGTACATACCTATATAACGTAGGCAGATGAGGTACATACCAATATAACGTAGGTAGATGACCTACATACCTATATAACGTAGGTAGATTACCTACATACCAATATAACGTAGGCAGATGACCTACATACCTATATAACGTAGGTAGATGACCTACATACCTATATAACATAGGTAGATGATATGCAACACTATCACAATCTGCTACACGTGCAACACTTTCATTCCTAATCTAGACCAAAATGTCTGCTGTGTGGATCGAGCAGTCAACAAGTCCAGCAGTCAATTGAAAGAGTAGGAACATTTCAGCGAGACAACTCAAAGGCAAAATCCATTATCGGCAAGATAATGGAATTCATTGCCCTTGACAATCAACTGTTCTCTGTTGTGGATGATGTTGGCTTTCGCCGACTGGTCAAGCACCGGTACACACTACCAAGTAGGTGCTATTTTTCAGATGTTGCCCTACCAGAGTTACACAGTATTGTTGAAACACACCCATGAGCCACTTGCTTCACGACTGACATTTGGACCAGTGATGTCAGCCCCATGAGCATGCTGTGAACAAGCGATTCGATGGCGTTCTCTCTGAACCTCTACTGTGTCGACACCATGCTCAATGCTAGGTACTAGGACCGCTACTTCAATGCAGACAAGAAACAGGGTTTATGTGAAATGTTACAGACATGGCTGGACAAGATGGAAACGGACACAGTGACAGTGCAAACCGAGGAAAATGCCACAGATGAACAGACAGAGCTTTAACTTCACTGCTTGACATGTATGATGACATTCTGGTTGAGACTGAACAAATTAACAAAACAGCACAGCAAGTAATTGAAAGAAATCAGTTTCGATTTTTGCTGGTAATGGGGACATACGTAAATGTCAACAAAATAACCTCGTGGTCAGTGTGTTTGAACTATTCAACTGTACTAAAATGCTTAAAAGGCCGCTTAAATTTGAAATATCGGTATAGTTTTTTTGGCAAGGAAAATATCAGATATCGTTATCGGCCAAAAATGTAATATCGGTGCATTACTAGCTGTAACGTAACAAAATGTGGAAAAAGTAAAGGGGTCTGAATACTTTCCAAATGCACTGTACCTTGAGTCCATGCTGGCTAAGCATGCTCTCCAGGAAGGTGTCGCCCAGATACACTGTGGGATAGAACTCCTCTATGTACACCCTCCTCCACCAGCGCTGAGGATACGACCTACAACACACACAATACAATATGTCAGCTGTGACATTGACTCGCACCTTAACTGAGGATTTCTGCATTTCCTCAAAGATGTCGACATTCAGATTATTGCTGCGCAACATGAATCAACTACCTCATCACCCATCGGTTCTCTGTGTGTATGTGTGTGAGAGAGAGTATGTACTAACCCATCAGCTAGTGTTTTAGTGAACCAGTATTTGTAGCGGTGAGCTCTGAGGTATGTGGGAGGCTGCTGGTGGAACGGGTACTGAGACACATCTGACTGGATGAGCTCAATCACTGGAGAGAGAGAGAGAGAGAGAGAGAGGGGCAAACGTTAAGATATTTTACAATACAGTAAATACAATACAGTTTGTGTTAATGTGGCTGTATTGGCAGTAATGCACTGCCATTAACCTCAAAAAGAAGAAGTGTGTACACCCTACCGTCCGTCTTGCCCTGCAGCAGTCTGTATATTAGGCTGGTGAACCAGGGAGAGTGCGTATGTGTTCCCAGGGCTGCAAACCACATCTGCCAGTCCAGCCGTGGTTGATGAGGGGTGATGACCGAGGGAGGGGCACTGAGGTTCCCTGGCTTATACATAAATTCTATCTCCTAGAGGGGGAGGAGAGAGGGTAGGACAATGGAGACAATTAAAAGTTGGATGAAAAAAAAGAATAGCCTTGGTTAACTTCAGCTTTAAAACAGATTACAGAAACATTACAAATGGGCAAAAAAAAAAACACCTCTCCATATACACCTCTCCCACACACACCCCTACCGTCCAGGTGACTTTATCCATGGATCCCTCAATGACCACCTCGGGCCGGCCCCCCACCCCAGTCATGCGTCTGAACAGGCCGTAGGAGTTGACCAGCTGGTAACGACTGACCGCATCATAACCCCGACGCACCCCCGGCCACACACTGGCGTTACTGTCATACTCTATGAAGGTGAATGGGACCTGGACAAACAAACAAAACACACACACACACACACACACACACACACACACACAGGCCGTAGGAGTTGAACAGCTGGTAACGACTGACCGCATCATAACCCTGACGCACCCCCGGCCACACACTGGCGTTACTGTCATACTCTATAAAGGTGAACAAGAACATGCTGGAACACACAAAGTATGACATGCCTTACCTGAGAGCAGGTACCATTATTCTAGATCAGTGGATCCCAACCAGGGTACTAGGAACCCTGGGGGTACTTGGCCTATTCATAGGGAGTACTTCAGAAGACTCACACGAGATGGGGTACTTCAGGGATACTCCAGGCAGAGCTAAATTCAGTTGGTACAGTAAACAAAAAGGGTTGGGAACCACTGTTCTAGAGTGTTCTACTCACCAGACTAATGGCAAACATAGAGACAGCAGCAGCACCAAACACTGTCCACTGGACTGTACCCAAAAACCTCTTGAAGAACCCTTCCACACACGCACACCTACAGAACACAGACACACATGTAAATACACACACAGCAGTATCCCAAAGCCTCCTGAAGAAACACTCTACACACACCAACACAACACACAGACTAGACCACTTTCCCAGAGAGGTGTGTGTGTGTGTTACCTGAACATGGAAGAGACTAGTTCCCAGGTGAGAGACAGTACTCCCAGCCAGACCGAGGGGAAGGTGACAGTCTTCAGGAACTGGTTAAACTGGTGGAAGGTAAACACTGAGGAGATAACCAGCAATAACAGTCAAAACAATGATTATCTACTACACCTGATAACTGACACGCACACACACCTGTCCTGGAGGAGACAGTCCACTTGTCCCAGTTGATCTGCAGGTCAAACCATGTGACCGTTCCGAAGCCAATTAGAGCCCAGACTGCGATCTCCACCACAAACCCTGCCCACCACAACGAGGAACCTGATTGGAGCAGAGACAGAACCAGGGAGTACATGTCACATCCTGCCTCCAGTAAAACTGACTGACTGTCCTCAATGCAAGTTACCTACACAGTGTGTATGTGCCAGAGTGTGTGTACCTTGGTTAGGGTTAGGAGTGTATTTCTTGCGTAGCCAGAAGTATATATGCTCGTCATCCAGCAGAGACAGACACATCGTCAGAGTCAGGAGGTTGAAGAAGTTATAGTTTCCAGACAGGATGATCAGCACCTGCAGTACCACCTAAATACCACAGGGTGACAGAAAACACTGCACTTCACCTAACCGCCAGAGGGGGGAGACAGACCAAGTCCCCAAACTGTTGATGACAAAATGCTACAACATACACAGAGTTAATCTGACCTGCATATAGAAGGCCCCGAGGCGAAGTCGTCGTAGAGGGCTGAGGAAGAGGAATGGAGCAGCGATCTCAATGGTGAAGGTGGCTACCACAGACAGCTTATGCCACCAGACGGGCAGCTGGTGGGCAAACCAGGCCAAGGGTGTAGGGATACACTGGGTCTCATAGTGATATGTCAGCGCTAGAGACACACACCACCACAGGTTAGAGGCACACATCAACAGGCTAGGGGTGTAGCTACACTGGGCCTCAATGATATGTTAGGGCTAGAGAGAGATATACACGTTACAGGCCAGAGACGGTGTGATACACTGGGTCTCTGTGGTACATCAGGGGGAGAGAAAGACGCTCAGAAACAGCAGTCTGAGTGGCAGTAACATGTCTGATGAGTTTGGTGACCTGCCTGAGCAATTATGCAACACACACACAGCTACCTGTGAGGCCCCACCAGGTAGGGCAGCGGGAGGTGAGTTTGACGATTCCGGAGGCGAACATCAGTCTGAACAGCAGCCAACGGACCAACCAGAAGGTCACAGGGTTGTGCTCCCTGCCCGCTCGCCACCCCCGCAAAGACGTCACCGGGGCGATGAGCACACAGAGGAACCCCGTCTCCAGGAGAAGAGAGTCCCTGGATGCAGTCGCAGAGAAAGGAAGAAAAGGGGAGGGAGAAGGTAGAGAGAGTGTTAGGACCCAGAGACTGAGCATGCCCAGACAGGGCTAATGTTGTACTGTTTTCATCATGATGCTACTATGGTGATGTTGTTATCAATGTGTTATAGTGTTTATAATCTGGCACCTGACAGATGCAGTTGCACAGCAGTAGGAGCACCAATCACACATACACATCACAAGACGACTCATTCTCATACACACACTAACAGCAGTACTGGGGTGTTAATTAACATGCAACCTCAGGGTGGCATTCAGTCTCTGGGTGTGGCAAACACACACGCAACTCACCACTGGAAGTAGAGGAAGACCTGTCCCACCTGGAAATTCAGGCAGAGTCAGAGATCAGGCATACTGTATACTGGCTCCCGCTACAGCAGTGTGTATATGTGTGTGTGGTATAACTGACCTGGTACATTGACAGGTACACGATCCAGAGAAATAGAAACACCAAGCTGTCTCTGAGTGATTCCAGTACTGTAGCAGCCAGGCTCAGTGCTGCCCCCAGCAGGCAGAGCAGCTCCATGGCAGTCTGGGTGTCAAGACCTAGAATACAGTTTACACTGTTAAGAGTCTATTCAAATGATCAGTTAGTCACAATACATTACTAAAATGTTCTTTAGGAACTCACCCAGACGTGGTGCGAGCCACAGTAAGGTGGGAGAGGAGAGGAGCTGCTCCCAGAGAGCCTTACCACTGTACCGCAGTTGCCACCGCGCTGGTAACAGGCCATCATTTCCATACAGGCCTGGAAAACACACACCTTGTCAACAGGGAGAAGTAGTAACTTGTACTGGAGGTTAACTTTAGGATGTAGTTCCATAGGAGGAAAACTCCTACAAGCCTAACAGAACACCTAGATAACATTTTTATTATATTGGTGTGGAAGGACCACCAGAGGGCAGGCTGGGCTCATGGATAGTAGCCCAACAAGGCATGGGAGACAAGGTAACCGGAGGCAATTAAGCACAGCTGACGGTACTAATGACATACTCTCCTTCCCCTATAAGAGAGAGAATGGAACCAGCAGAGAAGGGGGGGAAACTATCTCTGGAAGATGGCCACCGAGAGAGAGGAGCTATCCAGGAAGAACCACTAAGACGGTGACAATCCCGTGACTTTTTGTTGTAGTTTAAAGATAAACCTATTATGTTCTTGTTTCATCTGGAGAAGAAGATGTATGTTTTTCCTTGGAAGATTTTCATTGATCATGTTGGAGTGTTTGTGTTGACCCAATGCCCTCAATAGAGAACTGTGTTCAATCAAGAAAACCTACTCCTGACTCGTTTATTCCACCTTCCCGCTTTAGAGTGACACCCAATTACTTGGTCCGCTCACATTGGACATTCGGTTCTCTCTCCTCAATAGCTATTGAACCAAGTATGCCTTGACAATGAAGATGGTACACTACATGGCCAAAAGTATGTGGACATCTGCTCGTTTCCCCCGCCCTTTGCTGATATAACAGCCCCCACTCTTCTGGGAAGGCTTTCCACTAGATATTGTAACATTGCTGCGGGGACTTGCTTCAATTCAGCCACAAGAGCATTAGTGAGGTCGGGCATTGCTGTTGGGCGATCAGGCCTGACTTGCAGTCGGCGCTCCAATTCATCCCAAAGGTGTTCAATGGGGTTGAGATCAAGGCTTAACCCCATCAAACACACCGATCTTGACAAACCAATTTTGTATGAACCTCGCTTTGTGCACGGGGGCATTGTCATGCTGAAAAAGGAAAGGGCATTGACCAAACTGTTGCCACAAAGTTGGAAGCACTTAATTGTCTAGAATGTGAATATATTTTATGACATGATTTTTTGTTAACTAGTAAATAGTAGCCTACAGCAATGTGTGTTTAAATAATTTCTAACTTGTTCATTTCTGCTAGTTAGTTTTGGCTACCATGCGGGTTTTAGCTTGCTTGAGCCTGCTAACTGAGGAGTGTTCATTCACCTGTTTCCATACATGTTTATTTTTAAAACTTATTACAAAGGAGTTGATTAATCAAACTGCTTAACTATTTATCTGTACATGGAATTGTATTTGTTTTTTTTTACTCATTTTTTATCTAAATCTTTACAGGAAAATGCCATGGGCACTATCTATTGTGTGGAGACATTTCACTGCAGCTAATTAGAAGGAAAAGCTGTGTACATTTGCAAATACTGTGTCAAATCATATGTGAAGAATGCAACAAAGATGCAGAATCTGGCCAAATGCATGAAGTTCCCTCAGCGCTCACAACAAGCAACCTCTGACAAAAGTCCCTCTACTTCGATTTGTGGTGAAAATGATGAATCAGACACTTTATTGATAGCATCATCTCATGGTCCTCCTGGACTCTGAAGTGTTTTTGACTCAATGGAGGAACGTAGTCAGAAATGCTGATGAATGTCTTGCTCGAGCTGTGTATGCAACTGGTTCACCTCTGATGCTCACAGGCAATGTGTATTGGAAGATATTTCTGAATGTTCTTCACCCAGCATACACCCCTCCAACCAGACATGCTTTATCTACTCATTTGCTTGATGCAGAGTTCAACAGAGTTCAAGTGACGGTCAAGCAAATCATAGAGAAAGCAGAATGTATTGCAATCATCTCTGATGGGTGGTCGAATGTTCATGGGCAAGGGATAATTAACTACATCATCTCCACCCCTCAACCAGTATTCTACAAGAGCACAGACAAGGGTCAGACACACTGGTCTCTACATTGCAGATGAGCTGAAGGCAGTCATCAATGACTTGGATCACAGAAGGTATTTGCACTTATGACAGACAATGCTGCGACCATGACGGCTGCTTGGTCTGTGGAGTGGAGGAGCCCTACCCTCACATCACACCCATTGGCTGCGCTGCTCATGCATTGAATCTGCTCCTCAAGGACATCATGCCACTGAAAACAATGGATACACTCTACAAGAGAGCCAAGGAAATGGTTAGGCATGTGAAGGGTCATCAAGTTATAGCAGCAATCTACCTCACCAAGCAAAGTGAGAAGAATAAGAGCACCACATTGAAGCTGCCCAGCAACACCCGTTGGTGTTGTGTTGTCATCATGTTTGACAGTCTCCTGGAGGGGAAGGAGTCTCTCCAAGAAATGGCCATATCACAGTCTGCCGATATGCAAATCCCCATCAAGAGGATCCTCCTTGGTGATTTATGTTGAGAGAGAGAGGTAAGCAGCTTGAAACCTAAAGCAGTAGCCATCGCATGGATTGAGGGAGACAATGCCATCTTGTCTGATGTGCCCTGCCCACTTCACTGTTGCTCCAAGCCAAGGAAACTGCAGTTCTGAAATACATCAAAAAGCGTGAAGACTTCTGCCTGAAGCCCATACACGCCACAGCGTACATGTTGGACCCCAAGTACACTGGCAAGAGCATCCTGTCTGGTACAGAGATCAACAAGGCCTATGGTGTCATCACTACCGTGTCTCGCCACCTTGGCCTGGATGAGGGCAAGGTTCTTGGCAGTCTGGCGAAGTACACTTCCAAGCAAGGGCTTTGGGATGGAGATGCAATATGGCAGTCGTGCCAACATATCTCATCAGCCACCTAGTGGAAGGGACTGAGGCTATTTCCCCTGTTGCCTCCATCATCCTCCAAATCCTACCAACATCAGCCACCTCAGAGCGCAACTGGTCCTTGTTTGGGAACACACACACCAAAGCACGCAACAGGCTGACCAATACAGGTGTTGAAAAATTGGTGTCCCTCCGGGCAAATTTGAGGCTTTTTGAGCCTGACAACGAGCCATCCTCAACAAGGTTGGAAAGTGACAGTCTAGATGAGGACTCAGAGTCTGATGTTCTAGAGGTGGACATTGAGGAGGTCCAGGGAGGAGACATGAGAGGAAGACAACCAAAGCTTTAGTTTCTAGACTATCATTTTACAGATGTATGTTGAAAACGTTTTTGGGAGATGCGATGGATCATTCAATATTCCCTTATGTTATTCAGTGAAATCATCTCATGTGCACCATCAACTCATTTAATTAAAGTTTCATTAGTAACTAAATTGTTTTTATAGTTTTTCTCTCTCTCTATTGGAAGGATTTAATCATTTGCAATTATGTCTCCATTTGATATGGTAAATATATCCAAAGCAAAAAAACATCTACATTTAAATGGTATTAAATTAATTTGCATATATTCCCGTTAATTTCCATGGAAAGTTTCCACCTCCGAATATTCCCCAAAATGTGCATTAAAATTTCCCTTCACTAAAGGCCTAGCCCGAACCATGAAAAACAGCCTCAGACCAATATTAGTCCTCCATCAAACTTTACAGTTGGCACAATAGGTAGCGTTCTCCTGGCATCCGCCAATCCCAGATTCGACTGCCAGATGGTGAAGCGTGATTCATCACTCCAGAGAATGTGTTTCCACTGCTCTAGAGTGCAATGGCAGCGAGCTTTCCGCCACTCTAGCCAATGCTTGCCATTGCGCTTGGTGATCTTAGACTTGTGTGCGGCTGCTCGGCCACGAAAACCCATTTCATGAAGCTCCCGTCAAACAGTTATCGTGCTGACGTGTCTTCCAGGGGCAGTTGAAACTCGGTAGCGAGTGTGGCAACAGAAGACAGACCATTTTTAAACGCTACGTGCTTCAGCACTCGTCGGTCTCGTTCTGTGAGCTTGTGTGGCCTACCACTTCGCGGCTGAGCAGTTGTTTCTCCTAGACGTTTTCACTCCACAATAACAGCACTTACTGTTGACCAGGGCAGCTCCTATGACTGTGCCACAGTCTACTGCCAATGTTTGTCTATAGAGATTGAATGGCTGTGTGCTCGATTTTACACACCTATCAGCAACGGGAGTGGCTAAAATAGACAAATCCACTAATTTGAAGTGTTGTTGACATACTTTTTGTTTTTATAATAAGATTTGGAATTTAAATTTTCAATAGCTCTTACAGAAAGCGTGCCATGACTATGAAAATTATGTATTCAGAATCAGGGAAGGATGGAGAAAATCCACCGCTTATTTTTTGGGGGAAATTTCAGCAGTTTTGTTTATGCTTTCAATCTGCATACTTTCCAACTTTCAAGCTGGTAGAGCTACCTCACGAAATGTCTATGCCTCTTGTCGTAGTGTACATTCCTCTCATGCGGTCTGCATGTAACCGCCGGGGGATACAGGCAAAATGAATTCTTCCTCTTCTGTGGATGTTATATTAAGGTTAGAAACAAACTTTAAGGTGGTTTACCGCCACCAATTTGACTCAAGCTTGGACCAGAGACAGGGAAGGTGTAAATCCTACTAATACTAAAAAATAAATAAATACTACATCCCCTAAAAATTATATCAGCAGTTAATTTAAGCTTTTTAACACCATTACTCCTTAAATCTAAGAACAACCTCTCCCCTTCCTTCCCATATTGCTGTCACTGAAATAGAATGTGTTCCACTCAATGATTTAATTACATACAGTTTTGGGGAGATGTTTGTCCATCTGCCCCAGATTCAGAATATATAATTTCCATAGTGATTCAGAAAAAAACATGTGGATTTTTGTCCATCCACTTCCAATTCAGAATATATCATTTTAGTAATGGAACACTTGGTGTAAGAGCTAATTAAGATCATAATACGATTTCACTTTTTTTTTATACTCCTGATTCAGAATATACCATCTTCATAGTCATGGCAAGCTTGGTTCAATAACTACTATTGAGAATATCGAATATTCATTATAAAACTAAGTGTTCCTTGGTCAGGAAAGTTAAAAAATTACTTAACGATATGTGGCCAGTGTCTAGAGACAGAAATAAGTCGAGCTAAGTATAATTAGTGTCTACCGTTAGCTGGCTAAAAATACTTAGCTAAACTAGACAGCAACAGAGTAACAAGCTTGATAGCTAGCTACAGGGGAACACGTTCCCAATGCAAAAAAGCAATGAAACTTGAAATATGTTTTTGACTTCAAAGTCAAGTACAATGCTATAGGAGGCTAGCTAGCTGGCTAACAGCTGCTAGCATACCATAACACTCATAACTGTCAAGAAAGCTATTCTAGCTAGCTAAATGGGACAGCTAACTAGATATATCACCTGGTATCTGCAGGTAGAGGGAGACGAAGGCGACCATGTAGATGAGAGCCATGCACCAAAGGAACAGGCGGCGTGGCAGAGTAATGTAGCCCATGTCTGCTGTGTGGAGGCCCTTTCTGGAATCTCCTCTCTATCCGTTTCTGCAGGACGCGACAGTAATCTACTGTAGTGGAACGGGAAGTCGGTGTGGGATTTTCACATAACCTGGAGACAAGTCCCTATCGGTGGATCAAAATGGTGACATGGGGGTAAAGGCGTGGGCATGGGTTCCCATCAATTATGTTTATATACACTAGACTTCCCGGGAGCGCTGGTTTGAAGCCACTGCACTTCCATCTGATCTTGGCACTTCCGCCATTCAAAAAAATACTTTGAATGCATTTCTATAGCTTCCTATGTCATTTCTGCCACATATTTTATATTACAGACACCTTATTATACTTACACATGATGACCTAAACATATAAAACATATAAAAACATTTTTCTCAAAGTATACATTTTTGAAAGCTCTAATATTACTGTCCCCACTACACCAACAAATACGTGTAATTCTGTCCTTGAAAGATTTAATTTAAATACTGTAGAATACCATTAATTTCTATGAAGGACTGGTTCTACCAATATAGCTGATCCAGTGACTTCAAAGTCTCTCATTGCCCAATACATAGAAAATAGCGATCCAGGGTTTATATATACATCGTTGGTTCCCACTAAATGTGGCCGCAGCGTAGTCAACATTATCTATATCGACAACAAACATTTGTTTTTGTTTTAATTTAGGGTTAATCATTAGGTGCGCAGTGTGTTTAAGGTTAAGGCCAAGATTACAATGTAATTAGAGAAATAGGCAGGGTTATTACTTTGCCACTTGCCCAGATAGTGAGGACCGGAGGGGTTGGGGAATCGTGTCAGCATGGCCACTTCAAGCTACACCCACCAAACGTACGTCAGTCTGTTCAATACGTTTTGGGGAAACGTGTCGTCCAGTACACACCGTTTCGCAACGTTGCAAAAGTTTAAGCGATCTGAACGCACCTCTGTGTAACTTGATATTTCCTTGTCATGTACAAATTAATCAGTTTCAAAGCATTCTTATCTGCTTTGACATCAAAATGCTTTCAGTAAAAACCATTTATAACAGGAGATAATTGATAGGCACCGATAGACCGGACCAGACACTGGCAGGCTGTTTTTCACTATAGTTCAGTTTATTGTGCAGTACTGTTTATCTCAGGCAACAAGCTGACAGAGTCATGGCAATAGTAGACACATGCTGCTAGACACTAAGTAACACACTCTATATTTATTTATATTCAAGTCTTACAGAGAAAGAGAAACAGGTTGTATTCATTAACAGTAGAACGCATCACGTACCCTTACTTCTTACACAATGAATCAAACTTCAAGGACTTCATTAGACATGCAAAATTAGACACCACTAATATACTTTAACTTTATAAAAATACTAAAATCAGATTTTAGAGTAGATTTACGCAAATAAAAGTTATCGTTGCACCCAGACTATGAACAAAAAGAGGTCATCGCAATAAGTTTATTTTCCAGCATTTACATGATTGTTAAAAACAGGAGAGTTCAGTAGTATGGACACCGTTGAGGCCGCAGTCAGGACAGCCAGGAGTGTGACAGGAGGCTGTCCACAGGGTGGGTGTATGTTTGTGTGCATGTTTGCCAAAAACATTGTCATACAGTGACAGACAATTAAACTCAATTTTGTTCTCTAGTATGGCCATCTTCAGTAGTGGCTACCCTGTACTGCAGGGGTCCCAAATTACTAAATCGTGGGCCTACTTTTCCTTGAGCAGATGGTCAGGGGTCCAGAAAATAGTTATAAATAATTAGTACCCTTCAAATTGACCACAAGAATCCCAAACAGATATAGTATTTCACAAAAACAATCATTTCACACGATTTGATTTTATTATATTAGGATACGATCACATATGCCTATAGCTATGCGTGTGAATACTTGGAAACAGATTTCCTAAATTAAAATCACTTTGAGCTAATTTCCTGGTGATTTTACAGTCTTATGTCAAAGAACAAAAATGATATAAAACCATGTTTTGTTTTGCTCTGAAATGATATAAAACCACACACGGGTCGAATTTGGCCCACGGGCTGCCTATTGGGAAACCCTGCTGTACTGAGTATGGTACTCTTTACCATGGCTGTGTACTAATGACTACCCTGTACACTTTAGAATGGCCGGCTAGTGACTGCTGAGTCTGGATGGAGAGCAATCAGTCTTTTAGCTGCCTAAAACTTCACTATGTATTGGAATGTCTATTATATCACCAACAGACAGACAGACAGACACAGACAGACAGACAGACAAGACATTACATAATGCCTCTAAATGGCTTATGTAGAGTGCCTTAATGGACAATTTCTCCATCAATTAGTCTGTTTATGGCAGACATAAATCACAATTATTTGGATGGCTAGACTCAAGTGTGTGTGTGTGTGTCATGTGGTCCCATCAGCCCCAGTGGTGCTGGTCTGTCCGCAAGTAATCAGAGGGGGTATGGCCTCCTGGTCTGATTCTCTGACAAAGATGACAGCATCACCACTAACATTAATCAGACACTGAGCCTGGAGAGAGACAGAGAGAGAGAGAGAGAGAGAGAAGGGCGAGATAGAAAAAGAAGACAGACATGAGGGTCTGTAGTCCTTTGCACTCACAGCCCGTCATCCCGTACACGGGTTGAAAATGTCAGATTTTGTTATTGAATTAGTTATTAAGTGCCTAAATTGGAACACAGTGGCTGTACAGTAACATGACATGCATGACGTCAGAGCTCCAGTTATCTGCTTCACAGCACTGTATGAGTTTTGACTGACAGCCGTTATAAACTTGAGCATCAAGTGCAACAACATGCTCCCAATCCCTCCTGCTAACTGGGCTACTTTTTTGCACATCTGTTCTCTGAGTGAGGGACATGCTGTAAACCGAGAGGAGTTGATGTGTTCTAAAAGATGATGTTGAGGAATATAATAAATACCACTGATGTCATGCAAGCTAACCACACACCCATGCACCTCACATTTCCTTTTTGAAAACTCAAGTAATTTACAGAATCAACGTTTGTGATCGTTATGTTTGATCCAATTACAAGGAAAACATGCGTTATACCCTGGGTTGTCCTGAACAGAATGAACCTGTTTGTTATATTGTGGAGAAAATTTGCAGTGGAACACGCACTTGAATGCACTCATGACTCCGTACTATGCTCACTAAAATTACAATCTGTTTGTCTGAAGTGCCTTTTGAAAGCCTAACACTGTGAGATCGTATTTTATAACTTAGCTAGCCATGTTGGCAATAGAATAAGATATCAAATGATGCCCACCTGACCCAGATTGCAATTTATAACGGAACATTTTTTAAACATCAAAAGTAATTGTGTGATGGTGAGGACACAGTGCTGTGTTCCAAACAATACACTTCAAGTGTTCTTGCTCTAGTTCCTCAATATCAAAGCTAGAAGAGCTACAAAAAAGCACCTTATAGTTGAAGACTCTTTCCTTGTGTCATAAAAGTGCATTGAAATGACTTAGGAACTGTGTACAGTTGACAGGTGTGTGGCCACTTCAAGACAACCTCTCACTCAAACCCTTGTAATCTTGTTTTCTTATCTTGCACCTACTCCAACATTTCAATGAATATTCTTATTGTTACTGAATAAATCCAGAGTATTTTCAGATTTTGTTATTGACAAATGCTGTGTAAAAGTACAGTAAATATAAAAAGCACATCAAATCAAGTGTAATGTTTGGAGTCTGCTCATTTACCCATAACCTTCAATGTGTTATCTTCGAATTGCTACCATGGTCATACCTATGCTTATTATAGTTCATTTCAATTTGGCCCAAACCACATAGGTCAAGTTCCACGAGTGTAAGGGGTTAACCTGGTGGTTCTTTGAGAAAATATTGTAGTTCAAACAGAACAATGCTATAGGCCTCCAGTTCTTTAATTAAAAGAGCAAATGAACAGTGTGTGTGTGTGTGTACCTGGTTCTTGTTGGGATTTTCCATGAAGACACACTCCTTCATGCTGTATGACACTACGGCGTTGCCCCCCAAAGCTGCTACATGGGCACGGACCATGGCAAACACCTCCGCTATGAAGGAATGCAGGAACCCACTTACACCCCCCTCCTAACAAACACACACAGGTAAATATGTTCATCTTTGCGGAATTATTGCAATGAGCTAGCAGAGGAACAGACTACGCACACCACAGAAAGACATGTAATCATTTCCTACTCATCTCTGATGACACCTGCAGGAATCTATTACACAAACGTGTGTGTGCGTGTACCTCTCGTAGTGACGTGGTCTCTCTAATGAAGAACATGTTGATGATTCCCAAGTATTTGACTATACGCGTCCTGGGGAGAAAGGACAGAGGAGTCATCTTCACCACGGTAACAGGGGCACCGCATGGCAACGACCTGGTGGAGCGTAGGGACCGGGACCGCACCTCTGGGAGAGGACTGCAGCGCTCTGAGGACGAGGCTGGAGAGAGAATGGGGGAGAGAAAGGGAGCGAGCGAGAAAAAAAGGGAGGGAGGGATGGAGATACCAGACTCAGCCTTTAGATGGTGCTACAAAGAATATGATGAGCTATGAGCTGGAGGAAATGGATATAGAGTGTGTGTGTGGAGTTTGAATGCAAACTACAAACGGGTTAAATTTAGGCAGATCCAAATGAGAGCTGGTAACTTTGGAAAAGCACATTTTGAATTAGGGATATCTAATGAATTTCTTTTGTCCACATTTATTTTTCCTCAGCCAACAACATGAGTAAGCAACAGCAAAATCAGACAACCCCATAGTAGAATAGTTTATTTATTAAATTGGTCAGCTTGTCACAATCTATACGAGAAAATAATATTTCTCTCAAGCGTTAGGAGCATTCAAATTTCTGCACAGGAAGAGAAACATGCATGCCCAGTCATTGTACAGCGTTCTTAATGCAGTGGTGGGAACACACACATTTGAAAGCAGTTTTGAAGAGGAGGATCTTTTACTATGCTCATTTCTCAACTCCTAAAAATGTGGGAACTGCACCATTTTAAGCAGCTAGGTTTATGCACATCTAGCACTAGCCAATAGTGTTGAATGCATGGGGAGACCAGGGCTAAATGGCTAAATGTGGCACGGGTCAGGTGTAACTGGTAGGCCTACATTATATTCACTGTACATGGTCCTTTGATGAGTGCCAGTGGCACATTTCCAGGGACTTTCAAACCATCAATATGTTGCTAACTAGCAACAAGATCATTTTTAGAGTTTGGTCTAGCTAATGATCAGCCCAATGGGGTAAATACAGATGAGAAACCCTATGCTTCAGCTTATTTATTTATTGCCACTATACTGCATCAGTTGGGCTACAGCCTGACGATATGGAGAAATATGTTATTGGGCTCATTTCTGGAGGGGGAAATTATATATTTGATTCATTTGAGTAAAGTGTCCATTTAAAAAGTTGCCATAACTTACCTTACAGTCAGTCATTCTATCAAAAAACGTGTAGGTCCCGCCGCGACCTGTAATATTCTGTGATAGGTGTCTTTGTCAGTATATATTGTTTAGGCTCGCCCACAAACTAGGGACCCCACACCTCCCAAATGAACCACTCACTCACTATAAGCTGTGAGTTAGTTAGTTTGTTTGTTTGTGTGTGTGAGAGAATGCGCAGCAGTGTAGCATGATGACAGTATAATCACAGTGATGAAAGCGATGAGCTGCCATGCACCATTCAGTGACAGACAGGCAAACAACCATACAGCCTCTGCAAACAGACAAGACAGACGTACATACAGACAGACAGACTGGCCAGGCCTTGTGTGTGTGTGCATGCATTTACCTGTTTGTGTGTGTGTGTTAGAGTCCCTATGTGGCCTTGTTTAAATTAGCGTGTGTGTGTGTGTGTGTGTGTACGATCGATACAAAACAGAAACAAATTAGGCAGTCTGCTAAGCAGAATGATTCAATCAAGCCAGAGTGTGAAAGATGTTCCATCTCGTAACATAGTGAATGATGCTTCAATCCGACCTGGGACCTTCAGAGCAATTTGAATAACATTAAGTCTGCATCTCAAATCCCTCCCCACTCCCGAGTTAGAGCATTACACAGGGATCTGCCATATGGCTCTGTTCCAAAGTAGTGCATTAAAGGGAATAGGGTGTGATTTGAGACATGTCCTGTTTTTTAATCCCAGTTAATTATGCCCAGTTATCATCACAGTTTATGACAAAGTTCATTTATGTAGCATCAAACTGCAATTCCCCCAAGTCGCCAGCTTTAGTGAGATATGTTTTTAGTGTGTTTTAAGATCCTCTTTCATGTTTACTTCCTCCATGTCTGTCACTATGGCGACAGGGTCAGAGGTTATACGCTGGCTGTTGGTTGGTCATTCCTCTGAGGGGCGGGGCTTCAACTTTCACACTCTAGTTAATCAGCTGGTGCATGATCTGTGATGCTCCGCCCCCCAGCGGCAATTGGGGAGGGATGTGTATGTTTGTGTGTGTGTGTGTGTGTACCAGAGTTTGCTAGCGACTGTGTCCTCCTACTTGTCTTAACTGATCCTCGTCTTATGGTGTGAGCTTTCAGCCTAAGCAGCTCTAGCCAGGTGCTGCATCTGTCTGCAAAGGAACCGTAATCAACCGAGGAAACTGGAGAAACATACACACACACACACGTGCACAAGCTCGCACACACACACACACACACACACACACACACACACACACACAACATCCACACCGCATACATGCGCGTGCATACACACACCACACACGTTCCGAAAACCGCATACACCCATGACATAGAACATAATAT